>NW_012108630.1:192202-195263 GCF_000951045.1 Mandrillus leucophaeus
GGCTCACTGCAACCTTTGCCTCCCGGGTTCAAGATATTCTCCTGCCTCAGCCTCTCAAGTAGCTGGGACTACAGGTGTGTTCCACCACACACAGCTAATTTTTTTGTATTTTTAGTAGAGATGGGGTTTCACCATGTTGGCCAGGATGGTCTCGATTTCCTGACCTCGTGATACACTCACCTCAGTTGCCCAAAGTGCCGTGATTACAAATGTGAGCCACTGTGCCCGGCCCATGTTTAAGTCTTTAATCCATCTTGAGTTAATTTTTGTTTAAGGTGTAAGGAAGGGATCCAGTTTCAGTTTTCTGCATATGGCTAGCCAGTTTTCCCAACACTGTTTATTAAATAGGGAATCCTTTCCCCATTGCTTGTTTTTGTCAGATTTGTCAAAGATCAGATAATTGTAGATGTGTGGCGTTATTTCTGAGGCCTCTGTTCTTTTCCATTGGTCTATAAATCTGTTTTGGTACCAGTACCATGCTGTTTTGGTTACTGTAGCCTTGTAGTGTAGTTTGAAGTCAGATAATGTGATGCCTCCAGCTTTGTTCTTTTGCTTAGGATTGTCATGGCTATAAGGCTCTTTTTTGGTTCCATATGAAATGTAAAGTAGTTTTTTTCTAATTCTCTGAAGAAAGTCAGTGGTAGCTTGATAGGGATAGCATTGAATCTATAAATTACTTTGGGCAGTATGGTCATTTTCACAATATTGAGTCTTCCTATCCATGAGCATGGAATGTTTTTCCATTTGTTTGTGTCCTGTCTTATTTCGTTGAGCAGTGATTCACATCCCTTGTAAGTTGTATTCCTAGGTATTTTATTCTCTTTGTAGCAATTGTGAATGGGAGTTCCCTCATGATTTGACTCTCTGTTTGACTATTATTGGTGTATAGGAATGCTTGTGATTTCTGCACATTGATTTTGTATCCTGGGACTTTGCTGAAGTTGCTTATCAGCTTAAGGAGATTTGGGGCTGAGACGATGGGGTTTTCTAAATATACAATCACGTCATCTGAAAACAGAGACAATTTGACTTCCTCTCTTCCTATTTGAATATGCTTTAATTCCTTCTCTTTCCTGATTGCCCTGACTGGAACTTCCCATACTATGTTGAATAGGAGTGGTGAGAGAGGCCATCCTTGTCTTGTGCCAGTTTTCAAAAAGAGAGAAGAATCAAAAAGACACAATAAAAAATGATAAAGGGGATATCACCACTGATCCCACAGAAATACAAACTAGCATGAGAGAATACTATAAACACCTCTATGCAAATAAACTAGAAAATCTAGAAGAAATGGAAAAATTCCTGGACACATACTCCCTCCCAAGACTAAACCAGGAAGAAGTAGAATCCCTAGATAGACCAATAACAACTTCTGAAACTAAGGCAGTAATTAATAGCCTACCAACCAAAAAAAGCCCGGGACCAGACAGATTCTCAGCTGAATTCTATCAGAGGTACAAAGAGGAGCTGGTACCATTCCTTCTGAAACTATTTCAAACAATAGAAAAAGAGGGACTCCTCCCTAACTCATTTTGTGAGGCCAGCATCATCCTGATACGAAAACCTGGCAGAGAAACAACCAAAAAAAAAAAATAATAAAAATAAATAAATAAATAAATTCAGGCCAGTATCCCTGATGAACATCAATGTGAAAATCCTCAATAACATACTGGCAAACCGAATCCAGCAGCACATCAAAAAGCTTATCCAACACAATCAAATCGGCTTATCCCTGGGATGCAAGGCTGGTTCAACATACCAAATAAATAAATGTAATTCATCTCATAAACAGAACCAATGACAAAAACCACATTATTATCTCAATAGATGCAGAAAAGACCTTCAATAAAATTCAACACCCCTTCATGCTTTAAAAACATTCAATAAACTAGGTATTGATGGAATGTATCTCAAAATAATAAGAGCTATTTATGACCAACCCACAGCCAATATCATACTAAATGGGCAAAAGCTTGAATTTTATATCAATATTAAATAACTCTGGGAGTGCCATTGTACTTTAAAAATGCCATTAATACCTCTGGCTAGACCACAAATACTTGCTGTCTAATGCCCAGCAATTTTCATTTCTATCTTCCTAAAGATATTTACTCCTACTGTTTTTATCTCCACATCTCTTCCTAAATGTTTTCAATAGTCATGTGGATCTGTAAGACATCTGGCCGTTAGGATTTTTCCACCTTTCTGATGAACCACATTATTAAAAACCACTACTAACCTCTTAAGGGGAGAAAGTTTTAAAGAACAGACGAATTTTATTTTAGATATGTGGTGTATGAATGGCTAAGCAATATATTCGTAGGAACATAAAGCAACCAGTTGGAGATGTGGTAGGAAACTTTTCAAGCTCCATCTTACCATTCCATTTATTCATGAAAATCCTACTATGTAACTGGCATCATATTATGTAGCAGATTACTGTGTAATTGACATCATATTATGTAGCAGAGATACAAAGCTTAGCAAAGTACCTACAACCCAGTGAGAGAGTCAGACACATGAATATTCAGACACATACAGAATTATTGTAAAGCTGGTATGTTGAAAGGGTATGGGAGGATGAGTGGGAATAGTGAGGATAAGCTACTCCCAAATATCTATCTGCTCTGTGGATTCTCTTTGGGTTGAAATATGCCAAAGTATGTTAAATATAAATGTTAAGATTATTATTCATAATAAGAATGTTAAATGTGTATCAGCCGTCTTGGCTTGCTTTCTCTCTCTCTCTCTCTCTCTCTCCCCCTGCTTCCTTCCTTCCCTGCTTCCCTCCTTCCCTCCTTCCCTCCTCCTCCTCCTCCTCCTCCTTCTTCCCTTTCCTTTCCCTTCCCTTCCCTTCCCTTTCTCTTTCCCTTTCATTTTTCCTTTCCCTTTCCCTTTCCCTTCCCTTCCCTTCCCTTCCCTTCCCTTCCCTCTCTCTCTCTCTCTTTCTTTCTTTCTTTCTCTCTCTCTCTCCTTCCTTCCCTCCCTCTCTCTCCTTCCTTCCCTTCCCTTCCTCCCTTCCTTCCTTCCTTCCTTCCTTCCTTCCTTTCTCTTTCTTTCT
>NW_012108630.1:195423-276235 GCF_000951045.1 Mandrillus leucophaeus
TCTCTCTCTCTTTCTTTCTCTCTCTCTTTCCTCTTTCTCCATTTATCTCTTTCCCTCTTTCTGTCTTTAGAGATGAGATCTCAATTTGTTGGCTAATCTTGAATTCCTGGTGTCAAGAAATCCTCCTGCCTTGGCCTCCTAAAGTGCTGGGATTAGAGGCATGAGCCGTTGTGCCTGGCCTATGTCTGGATTTTCTGGACATAGTTGGTTTTCTGTACATAGGCTGGTTCACTGAAATACTGTTCAGTGTGTATTGCACAATTTAGCCTTTTCATGTTAGGGACTTAATCTTGGGCTTAATGAAAGTCTCACCACATGATTCCTTCTCCATCTTTGAACCTGCAATAACACATACACTATTATTCAAACTCTAGAAAAGTGTCCCTTTGGAAGATCACATGTGGAGAATGCTGGTTTCCATCGGGGAGCAGACATGCTTATGAGAAGGACTGACAGAACACAGAATGCAAAAGGAAGAAGACTGAACTGAGTCTCTGAAGGGAAATCACCACAGTGAGAATACTGTGGAAGAATGAGTCTTTATTTTTTGGGAGTGGTTTTGGCTATGAGTTATGAGGTACAGAAAGATGTGCTTGATATTGTCTATTAGTTTTCAGCAATATCCTTGCCCTTCTAAGTACCACCCTGCATTGTAGGGCTGGAATGCTAAAAATTAAATTCCCAGTTTACCTCATCAGCAAGATCCCGTCTAGATTATCCCAATGTGAGGCACATATGTGAATCTGGAAAAACAGCAAAGGAGGAGCCACTGATCTTTAGTTGCACCAGCAGGCAGGTAACGGAAGTGAGGTTTGCATATGGTTGCTGGGTGAGCTCCTGAGAGTCAACCACAGTGGTACTAGTGGATATTTCTTTAAATTCATGCCGTTTTTGATTTATTGACTGTAAATGAAAGCTCCCATGACTGTTGCTCTCTCAGCCTTTTTAACAGTTTTGTATGTCCCTAAGTCCTTCTATTAAATTATTACTGGTTGAAATACCTAGAGTGGCTTCAGTTTTCCTGATGGAAAGCTGAATGATCAAATGGAAATGATTGCTTCTTGAATGGGTGGGAAAAATTTGTGTCCTATTGGGGGAACCTAATCTAGCACTGTACCAGAGAGAGTTTCCCCTAGAGCTAAAGACATAAATACTGTTGAATGGAGAGAAGTACACTTTTGGCAGAGCAGTGCGTTGGCACTGGGCTGAGGGAATCTACGGATACTCCATGGCCATGGTGGCTCCAGGCATTCAGACTAGTATGGTTTTGTTTTATACCATTGCAATAGCCTTGTAGACCATGACATTATATAGAAGAGTAAGACAATGAAAGAATACAAGGAAATTTGTGCCCAGAAATTGGTAATCTTACAAGGTTTGCATCAACTGCTACTCATTCCTTAAAGCATTTCCTTGAGTATTTTACAGGTGATACTCTCTTTGGATGGCATTCAAGATAGATACAACTGTCGATGAATTCTACTCTGTAATTAATATATTTGTTGTGAGTTTTTAGCACTATATATCAAAGTGTTTTAAAAAACATTAGAATGCAAGATTTTTTTGTCTCGGAAAATTTCATCCACAAAGCAGAAATTGCTTCCTCATTTCAGAATGTTAACTATGTATCAGCCTTATATAAGCCATTCTTACAGGATTTGACATGGGGACTTACAGCTGTTGCATTTTAAATGAAGTTAGTAGCCTGTCTTCAAGAACATAAATTATTTATTTGGCTTTGCAAAAACACTGGTGTGGGAAAACTGTTCAGCTCTTACAGGAGCTGTTAGCTGTACAAGTATTTATACCTATTATCTCCTCTCAGAGCTCAAGCTTTCTTTGGCTATGGTCTACTTGGAAGATTTCCTTTTGTAATTCTTCACTACTTAAAAACCTTTTGCATAAGTAGACCATAAAATCCAAACTCAGTAGCCTATCATTTGAGACCTCCTGTTATTATGTATCAGTATTTCTCATAACAATCTGATTTGTTCTCTGCCTCAAGATTTGGAACTTGTTTTGTTAATTTTTCCCTCTACCTTTGCTTACTTTGCTTTACGCCTGTATCTTCCTACTACTAATTTGACTGTCTAAACTTTCTTCAAAGGCTAGCTTAGATATCTTGTTCTCCAAAAGTTTTCTTCCGTTCATACTACTAATCAGCAATCCCTCTCATTATTTGAAATGATGGTGAATATATCACCTCTATAGAGCAATTGTGAATTCCTCTAGCACAATTCATTAAAGACAAAATTTTATTTTGCTTTATTTCCACTCTTTATGCACAAACTAGCAAAAGAGTAAAATTTGATGACTCAAATGACAGTTTTAATCTGTTGTTCTTATGTGCTTTGAAAAATGAGTTATCTTGATAAACATTAATAATACCATTCTCTTAATTAAAACTATTAGATTTGAATAAGTTGAAATGCATTTTGTTAAATACTAATATAAAAAGCAGACAGGAAAAAGTAAAATTGTCTTTATTAGCAAATGACATGGTTGTTTACGTAAATAAGTCCAAGAGATCTACAACCACTAGAACTCATAAGTGAATTTAGCAAAATCATGGTATACAAGGTTAATATAAAAGATCAATTTTATTTCATATACTAGCAGTACATAATTGAAAAATGAAATAAAAGAACAACTGCATTTATAATAACATAAAATATAATGTGTTTGTAAATAAATATATAAGCTCTACACTGAAAACCACAAACCAATGCTGAAGGAAGTTAAACAAGACCTAAATAAAAGGAGATATACCATGTTCATGGATTGAAACATTCAATATTGTTGAGATGTTATTTCTCACAGATTGATCTACTGACTCAATGCAATCCTCATCATGTTCCCAGCAGGCTTTTTTTTTGGAAGGATAGAATTTGACAAAGTAATTTTAAAAATATGGAAATGCAAGAGATCTAGAACGTTCCAAAAATATTGGAAAAGAAAAATGAAGTTGGGTGAATTACATTACATTACCTGACTTCAAGACTTTCTATAAAGTTACAGTAAACCAGGTAATGTGGCCCTGAAATGAGGTTTGAAAAACAAACAGCACTGGAACAGTACTCCTCACAGGAGTTTTTGTTGAGATGTTTGCCCTTGTACCTGTCCATGCAGCCCAATTTAGATTCTGCCCTTTTGTTGGGGCCCATGACTTCTCTGTTATCATCTTCCTTGTGTCTCCTTTTTCTTCATCTTGGGGCAATCTTGTTTTAGGGTTTTTGGGGAGGCACTGTACTCTCTTCAAGCCCTTTGCTCTAGCTCTCTGTGTCTCTCAAACATTCTTTATAAACCTAAAGTTTTCTTAGCATTCCAGAAAGATCCAGCTGATGGAAATGCATTCTAGAAGACTCTTTCACATCACCTCCTGAAATTAAGAACACAGAAAGACTGGCTGAGTGGGAAAATGGAGGGGATGGACAGGAAAAAAGTTAATCATTGGTTTTCCTGAATTTTCACAGGTATTTAGTTTTACAGGATTTAGCTGGTCAGGATATTTCTTCTTTCTCTTCTAGTATAGCAGATGCTGTGGTATGCTATCCAGATCTTTTTTCTGAACCAAAGTACTTATTACCTTAGCTGTTGAAAAATTTGGAGGTTGATGGCTCTCCACTAAGGACTCTCTCCAGGCATTGCTCTCTGCCAAAAAGAACCATGTGAGCCAAGGCCACATTCCCTTATCAGGGATGACCTGCACTCACTGGTCAGTGGAGTGGGGGTAAAGATGACTCAAGATAGGGGCCCTTACAGCTCCAGAGTTCTTTGTAGGATGAACTGAGGTCTTTGTGGTGACTGCATTGCAGTTCAGCTTCTCCCTCTGTCTATGAATGTTGATTCTGAGGGCAATCCCTAATAACAATTCTGCATGCTAATCTCCACTTCAGAGTGTGTCTCCCAGGAAACTGACCCAGGCATAGAATTTAGAGGACACACAGATGGATTGGATATGGTGGGTAGGCAGGAAGGTGTGAGGATGACTTCTGGGTTTTTCTTTAAATAGCTTAGTAGATGGTGATGTCTTTACTTAGATGCAGTAGACTAGGGGAAGTACGGGCGGCAATGAATTCAAAGTCCTACTTTGGTTGTGCTAATTTTGAGATGCTATTAGGCAAGAGAAGCTACCCATAGGGTAGTTGCAGATTTGATTTTGGAGCTCAGGAAGTGGCAATGGCGATAGATAATACCTTTGGAAGTCATATGATATAAATGGTGTTTAAAGTCCTGTGCTGAATAAATTCACTTAAGCAGGAACCTCAGTTTAGTTCTGCCTGCCTCTGACATTTTCCAACTGAAAGTACCTTCAAGGGCTCTGTATTTGTTTCCTAGAGCTGCCATAAAGAAATGCCACAAACCGAGTTGCTTAAGAACAGCAGAAATTTAGTCTCACAGTTATGGAGGCTAGAGATCTGAAATTAAGGGGTTAGTAAGGCCATGGTCACTCTGTAGCATCTGGGGAGCATTCTTCCTTGTCCTTTCCTAGCTTTTGGTGAACCCAGGCAGTCTTTGGTATGTGGCAGCATAATTTGAATCTCTGCTTCGATCTTCATTCGTCCATCTTCTCCCTGAATGTCTCTTCACATAACCTTTTCTCTCTGCAAGTTTATGTCTGTCCCAATTTCCCTTTTTAATTTTATTTTTTTGTCTTTTGCAGACCAGGAAAGATGCACCAGCCAGGCAGTGCAGCCTCTGTGGGACTGCCCAATACCTCCTTTTTACAAGTCCACCAGTCATATTGGATTAGGATTCATTCGTGACCTCATCTTAACTAATTACATCTATAATTACCCTAATTACATTCTAAGTTACTGTGGGTTAGGACTTCAACATATTTTTTTGGAGAGAACACAGTTTAACCCATATCAGGTTCATAGAAGGATTTTCTACCAAGTTCACTGAGTTAAAAGAATATCCTTAAGTTACAGTCATGTTACATATGGCATATGACATTTTACATGAACCAGCATATTAAATTTATTAAACCATAGCCTTGTAGATTTATTCTAAATGACTAAAAGCCCACAATTCCATAATTATCTGTCGTGCACCATTTCCCTTAGAAAGTAGGTGCAGAACACTTCAGAGACATCACAGGCTGATCAGGCAGTCATGTGGGGGCACTGGAGACGTAATTCCTGGAAAACACACTCAGATTCCATGAATACGGTACTTTACCAAATTTGTATATAATAGTTGAACAGCTGACTCATGTTTCTGGATTTTTGGAAAACAGACACTGCGCCATGGGACATACTGATGTGTGTACTCAAAAACAAACAAGGGAAAAGAAATCACAAAACTGCTGAAAAATCAGAGTAGGCAGAAACACTATGTACTGGCTGAGTTTTTGGACAATCTCAATTTCAATTTTCCGTCAAGGTTTTGCTTGTTTCAGTGTTACCTCATTTTTCACAGTTGTGCACTTTTAAAGCATGTAGCACCTATAAATACACTAGTTTCAGAGAAAAAAAAAGCAAAGCTTTTAAATAAAACAACGTGAAGTCTAACAGAATCGTCTACCCAGTCGAAAGAATCAGGGACTCAAAAAATACTCTGAGACTGCTTTGTTTGAGAAGCAACTCAGCTGATGGCAGACTCCAAATTTCTGACAAGTTGTGTCGATTAGGAATAGCTTGTTGTAATTCCCAAACGTTTTGGTTTCAATCAACTCTTTTTACTTTATAGAGGTATGGTTTGAGACAATTAGAAAATAGGATATGATTCTCATTCGTTTGTCTTCCTGCTCAAGTTGCAATGCAACATTTTATCATATAATAACCAATAATATAATTCAAGAGCCTATACGGTGCTGGATTTTATGGGTGGGTAGTGGGAGGGAAAGCAGGCAGCGAGAAGCTAGAGCTGCTATAGATGGGGAACTGAAGCCACTATTCCAGTCACAGAGTGCAAATGGAGTTTTACTGGGCTGTGGCATGCCCCAGTGATAAAGTCGGCTTTAGAGCCAACGTACTTGAGATTGAATATCCAGCTCTCCCTGTGTCATCTGGGTGCCCTGATAAATTGTTTAATTCTCTCAGTTTCCTTGCTTCTGCAAGACAGAAACAAGGAAAATAATTTTACAGCATTGCAATGAAGAATACATTTTGTTAAAACACAGATTCCTGGGCCCCAACCTAGCCCAGCTGAATCAGAATTTTCAGGGCTGGAGCCTGGTAAGCTGTATATTTAATGACAACCCAGGTTTCTGTAGATTTAAAAAACTCTCAGGGTACTTTGAGAAACATGAATTACAAACAGTATGTCAAGTGACTAGAATAGGATATGTAGCATAATTACCACTCAATGAATGCTGGTTTTCTTCTCAGCCCTTTCCATATTGTGTGTGCAGGAATGAAAGAAATGTGTGCATGACATGTGGTCTGTCTAATGTTAGATTATCAAGTGTTCTGAGTGATGAAGCTTTTGGATAGGATTTCGGTTTATGATCCATCAGCCTACCAAGTGTCATTGACTCTTTACCACAGGGTAGATCGTTTTAGGGGCATATGTATTACCATTAAAAATGATTTCAGTGTTTATTTATTTATTATTTTATTTTATTTTTAAGTGATTTGTAGAGATGGGGGTCTCCCTATGGTGCCCAGGCTAGTCTTGAACTGCTGGGCTCACACAATCCTCTTGCCTCAACCTCCCAAAGTGCTGAGATTATAGGCATGAGCCACTGCGCCCAGCCTCAACATTTAATTATATGAGATATTCAAACTGATTGCTGGAATTTTTCTGTTGACAGCTAAAAAGAAAATTTGGCTGTTCTTATCTTTATTTTGAATTACAAAATGTTCAAGTCTTGTTTTGCATTTTTTAAAGAAATGGAGCAACTCTAGATAAACATAAGCAGTACCAAAGTCACAAATAGTAACTCTTGGGCTAGTTGGAACAGCACAGAAAATGAAGTAAATTTGTCTGAACTTCCTAATTGTAGAAGAGATGGGAAAAAACTTTTTCATAAGAAGATAGCCTTTCTCTTTTGGAGATAGCTAATAAATACCGTATGTTAATTGAACAAGATTATTTAGAATGTTGGCTTCATTTTTTAGACACTGATAGAGGACTTGTGCTTCATTTCTTCATTCCAAAACAATTGTCAGTGATGAATTTCCTAAGGAATATGCTACAGTCATTTTGAAAGAAATTCTATTAGCAGTACAGTGTTGATAATTGCAACTATAACAAGGACAGAAATTATTTGTGAGTATGCATAACTTGTTGCCCTTCTTTTGCCCCTGAAAGATAATTCTGGCATTGCTCTGAAGTTCTGCCTCCCCCAACCCAACCCTTATAATTCAAACAATTACTCTAATTCGGGTACCCAAGAAATAGAAATGGATGATATCACATTTGAACAAGTGAGAAGAGGGAAGAGTAATAGAGGGAGAAAGAAATGAGGTAAGGAACAGAAAATCTATGTGGGTGAAGGTGAGGTGTAAATGAGAGGAGAGAGTTTTGGGAAGCAGCTACTATTAATAGCTTTATGGAGGAGCCTAATAGAGTTAGTGATGAGAGAGAATTTGAAATGTGTTTTTCTGGGCATTAAGAATATATTTCCTTCATTGACATTTTCTTAAGAAGCTGAAAAAGAAAACCTTGGAAGTTTCTTTCACTACTTTCTGGCTGCTAAGCTATGATTATTTGACTGTAGCAGTAGGCTGAGATTGGACCACAGGGGCACCAGTAGGCTGAGATTGGACCACACTGGGCTCCAGGATTTATTTGGGTTTCATAATTTAATTGAATGCAGTAAAATAAAAACTTATTATTTCAAAAAAACTGACTATGTATACAAAGACCATTTCTTAAGATTCTGTTATTTTGCTTGATCACAAATTTGTGATCTAAGATGGTTAGTCTCCAAAGCTTGAGGTTTTAGGATGTGTATGTTAATCCCTTGGGATCAACACCCATATATATTCAGGTTAATTGCTTAGGAACCAACAGAACATGAAGTGTATGTGAAATCGAGGGAAATGATTTTTTCCAAGACTGCTCCTGCCTGGGTTTTTGAGAAGCCAGTTGCTTCCCTTTGGGAATGACATTAGTATTCTGATATTCTGATAAGGACAGTTGTGTGCAACCAGGGCTAACTTCACAGGTGCCCGACCCATTCTTAGAAGGGCCCCAGTGATTGGTTTAATGGTCTGCTGCTGCCATCTTGAAGTTCTTAAAAAGTTTATAACAAGGGGCCTCATATTTTAATTTTCTCTGAGTCCCACAACTTATGTAGATGATCTAGCATATAAATGATATAAACAAACATCTACTCCAAATCCTTTATTGATCAGTCATAGGACTCAACTATTTATTTTTAAGTTAAAATTGTTTTGAATAGATAATGCATTCACCTGGTTCAAAATGCTAAAATTATTAAAAGGTTGACAAGAAAATATATTTGTTATTTCTTTTTAAATTTTTTATTTATTTTCTTTTGAGATGGAGTCTCACTCTGTCGCCCAGGCTGCAGTGCAATGATATGATCTCAGCTCACTGCAACCTCCCCTTCCTGGGTTCAAGTGATTCCCCTGCCTCTGCCTCCCGAGTAGCTGGGACTACAGGCTTACACCACTATGCCCAGCTAATTTTTGTATTTTTTTTAGTAGAGATGGGGTTTCACTATTTTGTCCAGGCTGGTCTTGAACTCCTGACCTTAGGTAATCCACCCGCCTTGGCCTCCCAAAGTGCTGAGATTACAGGCCTGAGCCACCACATCTGGCCTATCTGCCATTTCTGTTCCCCATTCCAGCTCCCTCTCCATTTAACTGGTATTATAAGTTTTTTATGTTGTATCCTTCCAGAATTTCTTTATACATAGAAAAGAAATATGAATGTAGAGACTTATTTCTCTCCCTTTTATTTTAAACAGAGGGTATTTAATTTTTCCAGTTAATATTTCTTGGAGATCTTACAGATATGTCTGTATATAAGAAACTTCCCCTTACTTTTTTACAAGCTGTATAGAAAGTCATTGTACCAATGACTCATGTTTTTGACTGGTCCCTATTGCTGGGCACTTGTTTATGTATTCCCATTCTTTTGCTATTATAAACAAGGCTGAAATGAGTAACTTTGTACATTCATCATTTTGCTCACGTATATATACAGGATACATTCTCCAAAGTAGAATTGCTTAGCCAAAAGCATATATATATATATATAATTTCAATAGATATACCAAATTGGCCCCCAAAGATAAGTTACTTTATACCAATGATGTGTGAAAGCCTCTGTTTCCCCACAGCTCACCAAATAGTGAGTTTCCAAATTTTTGGATTTTTTTTTTGTTAATCCGACAGTGATGTTCTAATTTGGCTTTCTCTTCTTACAAGTGTTATTGAATATTCTTTCATATGTTTCATAACTATTTGTTTAAATCATTTGAAATGGCCAATTTTCAAACATTTTTAACAATCAGTTTCATGTGATTTAATCTAATCTTATACTCTTTTTCTCTAAACTTTTCTCTTTGCTGTATTGTGTTCGTCTTTTTCTTGTTGCTTTCTAGGTGATCTTTGTATATCAGGGAGAGTAGCCTTTTGTGATATAAATTTCAAATATATTTTTTCAAATTTTCCTATTGATTGGCTTTTAATGTTTCTGTCCATGAAGAAGTTCATCATCAAATTATCATTTTTTCTTTTATTATTTATATATTTTGAATTATGTTTAGAAAGATCTTCCCTAATACAAAATTATAATTTATTTTTATAATCCAGTATTATAAAAAAGTTATCCCTTTTTAAAAAAGAATATTTATAGTTTTATTTTTTACTGTAAAACATTTGATCCATTTGTAATTTGTCCTGGTATAAAATGTGAGGTACGAATCCAGTTTTATTTTATTCTTTCTAGTTGGCTCCCATTTGTCCCCAAACCATTTATTGAGTGGCACCTTTCCTCCATGGTTTGATATGCCACCTTCGTCATACCCTAAATCCCTGTCAACATGCCTCTCTGTGCATTTGGTTAATAAATGTTTAGAGGATACCTCATGTGCTCAGAACACTTTGACAAGGCTTCCCTGAGGCACAAGTAGGAAGCTGGTGCGCTTTTTCTTCTACAGTGTGTTCTTTTCCTCTTTCCTGGTATCTGTCCTAACCCTGGTACCCTGTCCTGCCCCATAAATCTCTGTCTGTGCACCCTTTCTCCCTACTGTTTTTATGATGCTGCTTCATTTTTATTAGGAAGAGGCTGTATGAGATGAGTAAAAAGGCTACTTAGTCAATGATGGTGCCACAGGTCATTTTATTTAGGAGACCATTTATTCTGCTTTTCTTTTGGCTACTTTTGAAGGCTGAGATTGTTACTGAATAACATGAGCTACCTGAAATCATTGAAAATTGGCCTTTTCTAAAAAAGTATTAACCCAGGAATTGACATTATTACTCTATATGTTGAAAAACAGCTCCTTAAAAAAAAATACAGGCATTGTTTGATACTTTACCAATCTTGTGAGGTCTCACAGTCCTCCACTACATACACACATATACCTAGGTTTACGGATATATACACACATAGGCATACACATACACACCTATATATTTACATACACACAGATATGTCTATACACATACAACATACATACTTATGATAAATATACATTTCTATATAATGTGTATAAGCATATATATGTACATGCATTTACAATTACACTTTTAATATAATGGGTACAGATCAGGACCTGCCAAATGCGGAGAAACATAGGGTATGGTCTGAAAGGGTCCTGAACACAGAGCTTACACATCCTCTCCTCAATTCCACTACATTAAAAAAAAAGATTACATTAAAGTGTTGTTTTAACTGGATTTCTTAGTGGTTGGGTTGGTTTTTTTGTTACAACATGAAGCAATCCAAGATTGTGTAGTGCGAGAATTTCACATGTACGTAAGCATGAGATGAGTCTGTCTGGTGTTTAAGCACCACTGCTTTAAAACAAAGGGGCCCACTTGGAAGCAAGAGACAGATAATTCAGTCATGGTGACAGTGTTTTGATTTCCCAACCAATGTAGGTCTGGACTGACGGGTACAACCATTAGGAGTTGCCCTGTCTTGGAAAGCACGATTGCACATAAACTGCAGTATCACGTGCATAAAACAGGATTGCCAAAGCTACAATGTGAGTTTCAGAGTGTATACTGCTAGACTTGAGTGTTCTTGGAAAATGCTCTTACTTGGAGAAATGAAAAATGGGTATCTGGTTATGTGCTTGAAGCTGGGCCTTCTCATCACTGAGCTACACAGAAAACAAAACCATAAAAGAAGATTCCAAATTTGGGCATGCCAAACATTTTACCTGACCAAAAACATGGATAGTTTTGCATAAATAAAGATACAGATAGAAGGTTGAGAGGATACGTTAAAAATAATATTTTGTATTCACATAGGGAGCATTTTTGAAAATCTCATAGGGCTTTTCAAACCTTCAGGAGTTATGCACCAATATGGTTTATGAAATCCTGCAGAGGATTTAGAATTGTGATTTTGTAGGAGGAAACCAAGTTTAGTGCACTGGCTTTCGCAGTCATTTGAAAACTGTGAGCTCTTTGTCTACAAAGTTTTCTCAATGAGGTGATAAGGAGAGGACAATGTAGAAACAGATGAATGCAGACTCACTCTGAGTGAAGAGGGTTTGAGTCTTGGAACCTAATAGGGTTTGGCTGTGTCCCCACCCAAATCTCAAATCTCATCTTGAATTATAGCTCCCACAATTCCTACATGTTGTGAGAGGGACCCAGTGGGAGGAACCTGGTGGGAGATAATTGAATCATGGTGGTGGGCCTTTCCTGTGCTGTTTTCATGATAGGGAATAAGTCTCACGAGATCTGATGATTTTAAAAAGGGGAGTTCCCCTGCACAAGCTCTCTTCTCTTGTTTGCCACCATGTGAGACATGCCTTTCACCTTCCACCATGATTGTGAGGCCTCTCCAGCCACTTGGAACTGTAAGTCCATTAAACCTCTTTCTTTTGTAAATTGCCCAGTCTTAGGTATGTCTTTATCAGCAGCATAAGAATGGACTAATACAGAACCCAAATTGTTGATCATGCCACCAGTCCTGGCAATCCTAGGGAGGTGCTGTGGAATTTGGAAATCTCTGTGGTGTGCACAGTGTGGTTGGAAAACCACCAGTTCAGTGTCAGTTTACATTCTTAGGACAGCACTCAAATTAGGATTCCAGCAGGTTGAAAGAGCATCCTGAAAGATCCTTAGGAAGGCACAGACATCTCAAATTACTGGTGAGGGATAGGGATGCCTTTTGCTGCAGAAGATATAACTGCCCCAAGGCCGCACATATGTATCTCTACCTTTAAGAGTAGTGGCAATGAGCAATGCATAGAGATTTGTGTCCTTCGCACAGTCCTTGGCACAAACCCATCACAAAATATTAGCTGTTTTACCTATTACCACAGCTTCTACTACTGGTGACACAATTCCTACTATGACCCCCACCACGACTACTATTCATCTCTGTTAATTGACAGCTCTGGTGCTACCATTTCTTTTCCTGTCCAGGCCCCCAAAGAATACAGGACAGGGATGAAAAGGAAAAAATAAATGGCCACACATCCCTTGTTTAGTTTCCACTCAGGCTCTAGAGTTACAGACTTTATGGGTGATAAACAGAACAATGATAATAAATAAAAACAGTTGGTCTCACTTATTCAGTTATTAGCATAGTGTCTAGCACAGAATGACTGCTGAACATGAAGTATCTCATTTTATTCTCACAGAAACTCTATGGGGTGGGAACACCTATATGCTCATTTTACAGATGAGTAAGCTGAGCACAGAGAGATCAATTAAATTGCCCCACACCACAGGGTTACCATGTGAAAAAAGTAGGTCTGCAAAGTTCAGTGCTGTTCTGTTTATATTTTGATTGTTCTTGAATTTCATCTGGATGAAGTCAAGAGGCACGGAGGTAGTGATTTTAAACACCCACCCCAAACCCCAAGCTGAGCTTCACATACTCGAAACCCATCTATATTCCGTGTGCAGAGAAGCACTGAAAGTAGCAGCTGCTGCTTGATGAACGAAGGAGAGGCTCCCTCAGGAAGGCAGAGCAGAAAGATAACACAGGGTCGCTTGCCTGGATCCTCAGGACTGGCTGTTGGCAGAAACTAAGCCTGAAAGGAGACAGGGTGCCTGGTGTTCCAGTTAGAAGTTAAAGGATTGAAAACTTATGGAGCATGAGGGAAGAGTGTTTGGTGGCATCAATAAGTCCAGCCATGCAGATAGGTATCAGCAGAAACTTTGATGATCTATATCAGCTCCAAATGCTCCTTTAAGCCTCTCAGTAGCTTCCTTTGCACGCACATGTCACAGAACCCCTTGTTTTTACCTTTTAACAACAACAGGCAGGACTTTTTTAATCTTCCAACTGTCATCTCCTGTTTTACACAAGCCAGTTTTCCTCATTATTATGATATTGGATTTTATGATCTTGTGTCTATTTCAAGCTAATAGCTCTCACCCAAGTTGTTTTTTCCCATCCTTTAATATTAAGAATTGGATTCTTCAGTCTCTAGATTTCTCATTTTCTTTTGCTTTTCTTTCTTTTTCTTTTCTTTTCTTTTTTTTTTTTTTGAGACACAGTCTCGTACTGTCACCCAGGCTGGAGTGCAGTGGCACGATCTCCACTCACTGGGGCAACCTCCACCTCCCAGGTTCAGGCAATTCTCTCACCTCAGCCTCCTGAGTAGCTGGGACCACAGGCACGCATCACTGTGCCCAGCTAATTTGTTTTATTATTATTTTCTTTTTTGGTAGAGACAGGGTTTCACCACATTGCCTTGGATGGTCTCCATCTCCCGGGCTCAAGCAATCCGTCCAACTTAGCCTCCCAAAGTGCTGGGATTACAGACATGGGCCACTGGTCCCGGCCTTCCTTTTTCTTTTTGATACGTATCTTGAAAGCTTTTTCCTCACTGGGTTCACTCATTTCCTGTCCTTTCTTTGTTCCTTCAGAATAGGAGAGCAATGTACATTCAACAGTGGGGATGGCTGTGGGCCCCAGTGAAGAGTCAGAGTCTGCAGATGGTTGTAGATGACTTCTGCCAAGTGTACATAAAACAAGAATATCTCGGCATCTAAGGCAGTTTACCAATTCCTCATCTCTATTGGGTTAAAGACCCGTTTTCTGTCCTAGAAACCGTCGGAAGGACCAACCAACAGCCTAGGGAATACTTGGATGCTACCAACAAAACCTAGAATAAACTAAAAATATAAATATACAAAATAGTGACCCTGGAAAAAAATTACAATTTGAAATTTATATTGAAGTACCTTTAATACTAATTGTTACATCCAAAGGAACAACCAACAGACCAGGTGCAGTGATTCATGTCTGTAATCCCAGCACTTTGGGAGGCTAAGGTGGGAGGATCACTTGAGCCCAGGAGTCTGAGACCAGCCTGGGAAACATAAGCAGACTCCCATCTCTACAAAATAAATTAATAAAAATTAGCTGAGTATAGTGGCATGCACCTGTGGTCCCAGCTACTTGGGAGGCTGGGATGGGAGGCTTACTTGAGCCCAAGAAGTAGAGGCTGCAGTGAACTGTAATTGCACCACCGCATTCCTGCTTGGATGACAGAGTAAGATTCAGTTTTTTTTTTTTTCTTACTCATCCATCAATAGTTTATTAATTCTGTGCATTTTTTGGAACAGTTCTAATGGCCTCTGACTGAGGCTAAAGTCTGAAATTTCAGAGTCTACCTAATTGGAACATCTATCCCAGATTTAAAATACATTTATTTGGCTGGGTGTGGTGGCTCACGCCTGTAATCCCAGCACTTTGGGAGGCCGAGGCGGGCAGATCACCTGAGGTCAGGAGTTCCAGACCAGCCTGGCCAACATGGTGAAACCCTGTTTCTACTAAAAATTCAAAAATTAGCCGTACGTAGTGACGGGCACTTATAATCCCATCTACTTGGGAGGCTGAGGCAGGAGAATCGCAGGAAGTGGGGCCGGCGGGGAGCGGAGCTTGCTGTGAGCTGAGACAGTGCCACTCCACTCCAGCCTGGTAGACAGAGTGAGACTTGGTCTGAAAACATAAAATAAAATACATTTATTTTAGCTTTGAAGTATCACTTTGCTGTTTGTCTCTTAAGAGCAGGAAAATCTGTATAGAGTCAAGGTAGCGTAAGAATTCTCATTTGTTTTCAGAGATAACAGGAGGTAGAGGGCACAAGGCCCCCTGGGACACAGTAGCTAGCAGCTGGAGACTCAGTTTTAAAAGGAAAGGAACAACCAACAAACCTGTAAACAGTCAAACTGCTGATCACTTTCTCACTCAGATTTCTAATATTGTCATCAGACTCAGGCCAAGCCTTCAATATCACTTTAGGATAATTAATTACCATATACCTGACAATTACAAAATCATAAACCAAATTTCCTTTTTGATCGGCCTCTTAGGTTATCAAACCTGTGCTTCAATCTCACACTGCAGATAGTTTGCATTTCCTGAACACTGGGCTCCTCTTAATATGTTTTATGAATCATCATGATTGGTATGTTTATCTATGATTGACATTTCCACATGGAAATGGCAAATGCTTCCGAAATGTTCTATATAGTTTTTCCTGAGCCCTTTCCCTCTTTTCTGTACCTTTTATCTATTTACCCAGCAAACACATATTGAGCGCTTTGTTATGAATGATCACAATGCTAGATATTGCAGATAAAGAGATGAAGAGACGAGGTTCCTTGTCCTTTGTGACTCTGACAGAGTCTGTTGAACTGGAGAAGGGAGGCACTTGACCAGTGGTCAGTTGATTAGATTTTTTTTTGAGGTCCTTATTAGGCAGTGTTTTGACATCAACCAGGAAGTAGCACAGGTTCTGGGAGAGAAGAATCTTGGTTATTGGCTCTGTGATACTGGGGCAAGTTCCTCACCCATTCTGAGTTTTAGATTTGTTATCTATCAAGGAAGAAAATTGATAGTACTTTTCATGGATTTATAAATGAGAGCCATCATTATCAGAGTAACTCTCTTGCTTTCCTTCTTTCTCAGTGTATCTATTAATTGTTTTGAAAACAATGAGAACAAAAAAGAATGGAATTAATTCAACAAAGACAGCACTTTCATCTCATAGGGATATTGTTCATTCTCTGCTCAAAGTTTCATTTGACCCTACAAGGCCCTTTACATTTTTATGTAGTGTTCTATTAGAATATATTTGTTCAGAAAAATGGCAGAACCTAACCTTTGACACATCAAAGTGCTACAGCACTGGGTCTGGACTTTAATGGCACCCATTGTCAGCTCTTGGGTTCCAGAATTCTATCAGCACATTTACTGGAACCATCCCATGAGCATACCACAGAATCCACACTTTTTGCTTGAGTCTTATGTTACATAGAACCCCCAGTTCCCTAGAAAAGAAACAGCCTTCACAGAGTCAGATTTGAAATAGAGGCATCTGGTGCCCAATCCCATTGTTCTTCGATGGTTACTTGTCAACTCTGTAGTCAGTGAATGATTTAAAACAGACAACTTAATGCATTATTCAGTAAAAGCAAGCCTGTCATACAATATGTGGATACCACATTTCCTGAAGGGAATTTTCTGCCTTTGATTATTTGTACATTTCCTTCCCTGAAATTCTCAAATATGCAGTTACAAGATTACCTGCTGATCTGAACAACAGTTTTATGAATGCCTCCATTTAATTGTATTGACATTGTTGGTTTTAGTGTTCGCATACCTTCCAAATACTTCATGTGATAAACAACTCATGAACATTCCTGTTGAATTGACTATGCTGTCCCAACTGGACATGAAATTTGAGTTATTCTCATTACACACATCCATATTTAGGCAAAACTCTTGTTGCTTCATGTTCTATCTTAGAAAGAAGAATTTTAGTTGATTAGTCTTTCAGTTAAGGTACTTGTAGTGAAAAACTTCTGAAATGAAAAGTTTGCTCTCCAAAATACCTTTGAAAATTGTAGGTAGACAGTGAAGTATTTATGCTGTTGATTGAATGCCACCCTGTAATAGTGTAGAGCAATGAATTTACATGTGTATTATTTAAAAAACTTGAGGCATCTAGGTCATTTCCAAATATGCTATTTTTGTTTTCTGAAGGAGTGTACTGGAAAGAAAGGAAGAGGAAACCATACTACTTTCCTAAGTCTTCTGTAACAAATTACCACAAAGTGGATGTCTTAAAACAACAGAAAATTATTTTCTCAAAGTTCTGCAGGCCAGAAGTCTGCAATGAGGGTGTCAGAAGGGCCATGTTCTCTCTGAAGGCTCTAGTGGAGATTTCTTGCCTCTTTCAGCTTCTGGTGGTTTCAAGTGTCCTCTTGGCTTCTGGCTGCATTAATTCCAGTCTCTGCTGTTGTCTTCATATGGCCTTTGACTCCTTCTCTCTGTTTCTTCTCTTCTTCTCTGTGCTTCTTTTAAAGCACTTGTGTTAGATTTAGGGCCCACCTGGGTAATCCAGGATGATCTGTTTTCAAGATCTTTAACATAACATAATAATGATATGGACCAAGACCCCATTTCCAAGTAAGGTCACATTCACAGATTTTGGGGATGTTGACATACATTTTCAGGGGCCACCATTCACCTCACAGCATCCTCTAAGGTTTTATCACTAGTCATTTCAATTTGGATGTGTATGAACTATTTCATAACAACCACTTACTTTTATAAGTCACACAACCTCTGAATTCACTAAAACACACTTATTTGACAGAATCAAGAAGTTGGTTTTCCTTCATAAGTTCAAATAGATAGCAATAATTTATCCTGGGGGTATTTACGCACACAGATTGGAAGTGGCAAAGCTCTTTTGACAAATAGGTGTATTTTGTTTTAGGCAAATGAGTTATTGAAATTGACCAGCCACTTCTCAAAAAGTTTTGTCATTAATAAAAGTTGAGAGACCTTGTATTTGCAATTCAGGGGTGGTTACCACTAGATGGGAGTCTTGGCTCATTAGAGAGCCCCAATCTCTTGACTAGTGGCTCAAAGACCATCACTTCAGAAGGCATGTTTTCTTTCCTGTAAGTACAACACAGTTAAAATACTAAAATCCATGTGAATAAATATGTGCTCTATAGATAGAGAAACAAGACACTGAATTAAAACAAAATGCAAGGAGAACAGAATTCCTGTGCATTATAAGTTACCTTCTCCAGTTTTCTTCCTTTTGGGCTAAGGTGGTAATTATAAATCCAAGTTGTCTTACGTGAAACTGCTGTTTTTTGGTGCAGTGATTCTCTGCTTGGTTGCACATTGAATTCGCTGGGGAGCTTTGGAAGATACTGATGCCTAGGTGCCCCTGATTTACCTGGGCATGAGAGCAAATGCTGAAAAGATCCAGATGGAGATGAAAAATAGTGAGAACCCTGGAAAGGCATAGGAAGCTGTACTCTGGAGAAAGCAGGCACAATGAGGTAGAGAAGACGCAGTATTGATAAGCTCAGCAGTTGCCGAGCAGGTAGAAACCAAGACAGGGAGCATTGCTGTGTCACCCTAGGGGCAGAGGTTCAATCCACACTGTTGCTGAGTTAGACCATTTCACAATTTGGGGATTCTTGTGGAGGTAACATTTCTCTTATTGTAGCAAGTGTTCACCCAGAAAGACCTCATCATTTGAGATAGACCGTGGGACTCTGTTTCTTACAACCACAAGAGCAGGGCACAGAGGACCTTCCATTGAATAGTCTTTGGAGTCCCTGTAAGTCTCATCCCTCCCACTTGTGGGGGCTTAAGAGATTTGTTACCAGAAAGGGATTCTGATCCGAATCCCAAGAGAGGGGTCTCAGATCTTGAGCAAGAAAGAAGTTGGGACAAGTCCGCAGAATAAAGTGAAAGCGAGTTTATTAGGGAAGTAAAGAAACAAAAGATAGGCTACTCCAGAGGCAGAACAGGTTATGTTCATACGAAGAACAACCAGAGGGCTGCTGGTTGGCATTTTGATGGTTATTTTTTGATCATATGCTAAACAAGGGGTGGATTATTCATGAGTTTTCCAGGAAAGGGGCAGGCATTTCCTGGAACTTACTACTACTCCCCTTTCAGACCATAAAGGGTAATTTCCAGACGTTGCCATGGCATTTGTAAACTGTCCTGGCATTGATAAGAGTGTCTTTTAGCATGCTAATACATTATAATTAGCATATAATGAGCAGTGGGGTTGATCAAAGATCACTTTAGTTGCCATCTTGGTTTTGATGGGCTTTCTTTTTTTTTCTTCTCTGCATCCTGGTTTATCAGCAAAGTCTTTATGAACTGTATCTTGTGATACCAGCCCTGCCAACCTCCTATCTTTTCCTGTGACTAAGAATGTCTAACCTGGGAATACGGCCCAGCAGGTCTCATCCTCATTTTCCCCATCCCCTATTCAAGATGGAGTCACTCTGGTAATTTGGGCACAGTGGATTGGCCAATCCTCCTACTGCTGCTTAAAGTTGCCAGTGACTCCTTCATGGTCAACCCAGGCACAAATAAATCCAGTAGCAGAAGACACCAGAGTAGTGGGTCTCACTTTTGACCTTCCCTGACACAAAATGCTAGTAGAGATTTCTTAATTATTTGTATGTTTCTATTAAACATTAACTTTTATAAGATTATGTCAAATAGAGCGTGATAAGAGGAATCTCGTTGGAAGAGGAAATATTGAACACTGAGCTTCCCTAAGCCCCACTCTCCCCACCCTTTTTTGGATTATGTTTATTTTTTGTTTCCACTTTATGGGAACGCAGCGTAGAAAAAGGTGAAAGATTCTTAGCCCACGAGGAACAATACCCCACCATCTCAGAAACACAGGGTGAATTTTCATTCATTCCTTGTCTCAAATGTAGCTTTCTGCACACTATTCCATGGGACAAGAGGAGAATTAGAGTCTATGTCTGTTATTCTCAACCTTGATTGCATAATGAAATCACTTTTTAAAATATTGATGCCTGTGTTCTACCCACACAGATTTTGATTTCATGAGTGTGGGGTGTGACCTGGGAATTGGGATTCTAAAAAAGGAACTGGGGTAATATTAACATGCAGCCAAGGTTGGGAACTCTTGGTCTACATGCTGTCCCTAATCCATCATTTTCTATGTCTAACCACTGGCTCACAAATGGAATACTGTCAGTCAGGGGTGTCTCTTTTACTTTATTTGCAAAATATTCTTTAGAAAATACAAAAAATGCATTTAGAATACACACATATACAATATCATTTAAACTACTTCCAAAATGTTCTCAGTGAATCCAAAATTCATTTTTCCTTCATTAATATTTTTTGCTAAAGTTAGAGGGAAGCTACAGAAGTATTTATTCATTCAATGACTATGGATCGATCCCTCACTCTGTGCCTGGAATTGTTCCATCAGATACTCCTGCTACGTTTTTCTCACACCAGCCTTGGGGTAATCTTGTGCTGTGTCTTTCACGGTTAATGCCAAATGCAAACTGTTGTACTTAGAACAGTCACACAATGTCCAAAACAAAGGATCAGCAAAACACCTGAACTTTGCTACTCTCTGTGGCAGTCTGCAAGATGCTTGATGCTTGACAAATGCAGGTTTCACTGATTTAAATTCTTTCTGAATAATAAAAACCATTAACAACAGTTAATCCCCCTCCTCCCCACCTAACCAAATAGCAGTTTGATGTGTAATGAAACAGGGAGAGTGGGTTGGAAAAATATTCCTAGTTTATTGCAGGTTTTTATCATCAAAATGGAATCACATTTCCGAGTTTTTGTTTTGAAAACTGACATTCAAAAAGATTTCAGAGATGTTTTGTGTGTAGCTCATTGCTTCAAATTACCCAAATTCATTTCATTTCTGTAAATAAACTATATTATAAAGTGATTAGCCATGAAGTGTTTGTGAAATGGCCAAGTTTGTTTTTAAAAATGGAAGCACTATGTTAAAAATGTAGTTAGTTAACTCAGTAAGTTAAAGTTAACTCACAAGACAGTAGGTTTACAATGCTATGTTGGTGTTTAAACTTTTTAGCATTAGACCAATGTTTAATAATAAAAAAAATCTTCATATGGGTATTGTTGTCTGTGAGTGAGTGAGTGAGTGATTTTTGTCTGGTCTTAGTCTAAACACTCTGCTTTTAGTTGCTCAGGAGCTGACATTTACTAGCCCTAAGCAGGGCCTTATCTACTTTGGTTCACATTTATTCAGGGTGGTTTTGCAGACCTGCCCGTTAGAGGCTGAAGCAAATATATGTCATATGTGGGCTTGCTGTTGCTTGCAAGACTTTCTCCAATTATTCATATAATCTACATGTTGGCTGTTTTGTGTCAAACTTTAAGTAGGACTCGATATCTTTTAATGCCAAGAAAGAATCCACCCTAGAATTTACCTACTTCTTCCCCAAATCATTAGTTAGCAATAGTAGATTTTACTGAAATCCACCTGTAGAAGATTAGAAGGATGATTTTATTTTATCTTTTAAGAAAATAGCATAACATTTCATAACTGTCCCTCGTATCCCCTCTCCCATGCCCCTTAGGCCTCTGCCAAGCATGTTGTCTTCTTCCCCCTCCTTGCTAGTGCTAAATTCCTGGCTTTCAGTTGCGCATCCATATCGTTCCCCAGGGGAGAGCTATATACTGTTTATTGAGATATTTCTCAGCACCTCACAGCCAATCTTACATCCTCAAACCAATTGAAAGCAGTAGAGCATTAAAAATAAAAAATAGCCTTCTATTACCAAGGTTGTCACATATATAGAAGATGAAAATACTGCCAATGTTACATGGGACACCCTTACACTAAAAACTTACTTGATATTCATCTGAAATTCAAATGTAACTGGATATTTGCCTTTTTTTTTTTTTTAAACTTAAAACAACAAAAATTTATTTCTCACAATTCTGCAGGTCAGAAGTCTGAAATCAAGGAGTCAGCAGGGTTTGTTCCCTCTTAGGGGGTCACAGGGAGAATCTGTTTCACGCCTCTCTCCTTGTTTCTGTAACCCCAGCAATCCTTGGTGTTCCCTGACTTATAGATGCATCACTCCAATCTATGCCTGCATCTTCACATGGCCGTCTCCACTGGGTGTCTTTATATGGCCTTCTTATAAGGACATCACTCATTATATTGGGGCGCTACCTAATCCACTGTGATCTCATCTTTACTGATTACATCTGCAAGGACCCTATTTCCAAATAGGGTCACATTCTGAGAGTCTGGTGGACATGAAGACTGTTCAACCCAGGACAATGGCGTTTTTTCTTTTTTTTTCTTGGAGTACCTAAAGATTTTTGTTTTATTATATTTTTCCATAAGTTATTGGGGTACAGGTGGTATTTGGCTACGTGAGTAAGTTGTTCAGTGGTGATTTTGTAAGATTTTGGCTCACCCATCACCTGAGCAGTTATACACTGCACCATATTTGTAGTCTTTTATCCCTTGCCCCGCTTTGACTTTTCCCTCAAGTCCTCAGAGTCCATTTGTATCATTCTTATGCCTTTTTGTGCTCATAGCTTAGCTTCCACATATCAGTGAGAACATACAGTGTTTGCTTTTCCATTCTTGAGTTACTTCACTTAGAGTAATAGTCTCCAGTCTCATCTAGGTCACTGCAAATGCTGTTAATTCATTTCTATTTATGACTGCTTTATATATATATATCTCTCACAGTTTCTTTATCCACTTATTGATTAATGGGCATTTGGGATGGTTCCATGATTTTGGAGTTGTAAATTTTGCTGCTATAAACATGCATGTGCAAGTATCTTTTTCGAATAATGGCTTCTTTTTCTCTGGGTGGATACCCAGTAGTAGGATTCCTGGATCAAATGGTAGTTCCCACTTTCAGTTCTTTAAGGAGTCTCCACACTGTTTTCTATAGTGGCTGTACTAGTTTGCATTCCCATCAGCAATGTAGAAGTGTTCACTGTTCACTGTGTCCACACCAACATCTGCTGTTTTCTGATTTTTTGATTATGGACAGTCTTGTAGGAGTGAGGTGGTATCACATTGTGATTTTGATTTGAATTTCCCTGATCATTAGTAATGTTGAGCATTTTAAAAATATGTTTGTTGGCCATTTGTATGTCTTCTTTTGAGAATTGTCTATTCATGTTCTTAGCCCACTTTTTGATAGTATTGTTTGTTTGTTTGTTTTTACTGATTTGTTTGAGTTCGTTGTAGATTCTGGATATTAGTCCTTTGTCAGATGCATAGATCGTGAAGATTTTCTCCCACTCTGTGGGTTGTCTGTTTACTCTGCTGACTGTTTCTTTTGCTGTGCAAAAGCTCTTTAGTTTAATTAGGTGCCAGCTATTTCTTTTTGTTTTTATTGCATTTGGTTTTGGGTTCTTGGTCATGAAATCCTTGCCTAAGCCAATGTATAGAAGGGTTTTTCCAATGTTATCTCTTCTAGAATTTTTATAGTTTCAGGTCTTAGGTTTCAGTCCTTAATCCATGTTGAATTGATTTTTGTATAATGTGAGAGATGAGGATCCAGTTTCATTCTCCTACATGTGGCTAGCCAATTATCCCAGCACCGTTTGTTGAAAAGGGTGTCCTTTCCCTACTTTATGATTTTGTTTGCTTTGTTGAAGATCAGTTGACTGTAAGTATTTCAGTTTATTTCTGGGTTCTCTCTTCTGTTCCATTGGTCTATGTGCCTATTTTTTATACCAGTACCATAGTTTTGGTGACTATGGCCTTATAGGCCAGTTTGAAATAAGGTGATGTGATGCCTCCAGATTTGTTCTTTTTACTTAGTCTTGCTTTGGCTCTGCGGGCTCTTTTTTGGCTCCATATGAATTTTGGAATTGTTTTTTCTAACTCTGTGAAGAATAATGGTGATATTTGGATGGAGATTGCATTGAATTTGTAGATTGCTTTTGCCAGTATGGTCATTTTCACAATATTGATTCTACCTATCCATGAGCATGGGATGTGTTTCCATTTGTTTGTGTCATCTATAATGTCTTTCAGCAGTGTTTTGACTCCTTTGTTCGGTATATTCCTAAGTATTTTATTTTATTTTTTTTTGCAGCTATTGTAAAAGGGGTTGAATTGTTGATTTGATTCTCTGCCTGGTTGCTGTTGATATATAGAAGAGCTACTGATTTGTGTACATTAATCTTGTATCAGGAAACTTTGCTGCATTCTTTTATTAGTCTAGGAGCTTTCTGGAGGCATCCTTAGGGTTTTCAAGGTAAACAATCAAATTGTCAGCAAACAGTGTTTGACTTCCTCTTTACCGATTTGGATGCCCTTTATTTCTTTCTCTTGTCTGATTGCTTTGGCTGGGACTTCCAATACTATGTTGAAGAGGAGTGGTGAGAGTGGGCATCCTATTCTCATTACTTTTCTCCGAGGGAATGCTTTCAACTTTTCCCAATTCAGTATTTTGTTGGCTGTGGGTTTGTTTTAGATGGCTTTTATTACATTAAGGTAAGTCCCTTACATGCTGAGAGTTTTTGCCGAGAGTTTTGATCATGAAGCAATGATGCGTTTTGTCAAATGCTTTTTCTGCATCTATTGAGATGATCATGCGATTTTTGTTTTCAGTTCTGTTTATGTGGTGTATCACATTTATTGACTTGTGTATGTTAAACCATCCCTGCATTCCTGGTATGAAACCCACTTGATTGTGGTGGATTATCTTTTTGATATGTTGTTGGATTTGGTTAGCTAGTATTTTGTTAAGGATTTTAGTATCTATGTTCATCAAGGATAACGGTATGTAGTTTTCTGTTGTGGTTATGTCATTTCCTGGTTTTGGTATTAGGGTGATGCTGGCTTTACAGAATGAATTAGGGAGGGTTCCTTCTTTCTCTATCTTGTGGAATAGTGTCAAAAGGATTAGTACCAATTATTCTTTGAATGTCTGGTAGAATTCTGCTGTGAATATGTCTGGCCTTGGACTTTTTTTGTTGGTAATTTTACAATTATGATTTCAATCTCGCTGCTTGTTTTTGGTCTGCTTAGGGTACCTAATTTTTCCTGTTTTAAGCTAGGAGGGTTGTATTTTTCCATGAATGTAGCCATCTCTTCTAGGTTTTCTAGTTTATGTGTGTAAAGATGTTCATGGTAGCCTTGAATGATCTTTTGTATTTCAGTGATGTCAGTTGTAATATCTCCCATTTCATTTCTTAGTAAGGTTATTTGGATATTCTCTCTTCTTTTCTTCGTTAATCTTGCTAGTGGTATATCAATTTTATTTATCTTTTCAAAGAACCAGTTGTTTCATTTATCTTTTGTATTTTTTTGTTTCAATTTCATTTATTTCTGCTCTGATTTTGGTTATTTTCTTTTCTCTGCTATGTTTGGGTTTGGTTTGTTCTTGTTTCTCTAGTTCCTTGAGGCGTGACCTTAGATTGTTTGTGCTCTTTCTGACTTTTTGATATAGGTATTTAGGGCTCTGAACTTTCCTATTAGCACTGCCTTTGCTGTATCCCAGAAGTTTTGATAGGTTGTGTCATAATTGTCATTCAGTTTGAATAATTCTTTAATTTCCATCTTAACTTTATTTTTGACCCAATGCTCATTCAGGAGTGGGTTATTTAATTTCCATATATTTGCATAGTTGAAGGTTCCTTTTGGAGTTGATTTCTAGTTTTATTCTAGTTTGGTCTGAGAAAGTGCCTGATATAATTTCAGTTTTCTTAATTTGTTGAGGCTCGTTTTATGGCTTATCACATAGTCTGTCTTGGAGAAAGTTCCATGCACTGTTGAATAGAATGTGTATTCTGCAGTTGTCGGATGAACTGTTCTGTATATATATCTGTTAAGTCTATTTGTTCCAAGGTATAGCTAAAATCCATTGTTTATTTGTTGACTTTCTGCCTTGATGAACTGTCAAGTGCTGTAAGTGGAGTATTGAATCCCCCACTATTATTCTGTTGCTGCCAATCTCATTTCTTAGGTGTATTAATAATTGTTTTATGAATTTGGGATCTTCAGTTTTAGGTGCATATGTATTTAGGATTGTGATATTTTCCTGTTGGACAAGGCTTTTAACCATTATATAATGTCCCTCTTTGTCTCTTTTAACTGCTATTGCTTTAAAGTTTGTTTTGTCTGATGTAAGAATAGCTACCCCTACTCACTTTTGGTGTCCATTTGCATGAAATATCTTTTCCATCCTTTTACTTTAAGTGTATGTGAGTCCTTATGTATTAGGTGAGTCTCCCGAAGGCAGGAGATGGTTGGTTGGTGAGTTCTTATCCATTCTGCGGTTTTGTATAAAAAATTTTAAGTGGAGCATTGAGATAATTTACATTCAATGTTAGTATTGAAATGTGAGGCACCATTGCATTCATCATGTTCTTTGTTGCCTGTGTACTTTTTTTATTTTTGCTTTTCAACTTGTATTTTCGTTTTATAGGTTCTGTGTGATTTATGCTTTAAAGAGGTTTTGTTTTGATGTGTTTCAGGGAATTTTTTTTTCAAGATTTAGAGCTCCTTTTAGCAGTTCTTGTAGTGGTTGCTTGGTACTGGTAAATTCTCTCAGCATTCATTTGTCTGAAGATGACTATATCTTTCCTTCATATATGATGCCTAGTTTTGTTGGATACAAAACTCTGGGCTGATAATTGTTTTGTGTGAGGAGGCTAAAGATAGGGCCCCAATCCCTTCTGGCTTGTAGGGTTTCTGCTGAGAAACATGCTGTTAATTTGATAGGTTTCCTTTATGGGTTGCCTGGTGCTTCTGTCTCACAGCTCTTGAGAGTCTTTCCTTTGTCTTAACTTTGGATAACCTGATGACAATGTGTCTAGGTGAAGATCTTTTTGCTAAGAATTTCTCAGGCATTCTTTGTGCTTCTTATATTTGCATGTCTATGTCTCTAGAAAGGCCAGAGAAGTTTTCCTTGATTATTCTCACAAATACGTTTTCCAAGCTTTTGAAATTATCTTCTTCCTCGGAAATACCGATTATTCTTAGATTTGGTTGTTTAACAAAATCCCAGACTTTTTGGAGACTTCGTTCATATTTTCTTATTCTGTTTTCTTTGTCTTTGTTAGTTTGGATTAATTTGAAGACTTTGTCATTGAGCTCTGAATTTCATTCTTCTATTTGTTCAGTTCTATTGCCGAGATTTTCCAAAACCTTTTGCATTTCTAAAAATGTGTGCACAGTTTCCTGAATTTTTGATTGCTTTTTCTCTAAACTATCTATTTCCTTGAATATATCTCCCTTCATTTCTTGTATCCTTTTTTTTTTGGATTTCCTTCCATTGGGCTTTGCCTTTCTCTGGTCACTCCCTGATTTGCTTAATAACTAACCTGAATTCGTTTTCGTGAAAATCAGGGAGTTATCCTTATTTGAATCCACTGCTTGTGAACTAGTGTGATTTTTTTGGGGGTGTTGAAGAGCCTTATTTTGTCAGATTACCAGGGTTGGTTTTCTGGTTCCTTCTCATTTGGGTAGTCTTTGTTAGAGGGAAGGTCGTGGGCTGTTGTTCAGATTATTTTGTCCCATGGGGTGTTGCCTTGCTGTGTAGTAGTCTCCCCTTTTTCCTGTGGATGTGACTTCCTGTGAGCCAAATGCAGTGATTATTGTCTCTCTTCTGAGCCTAGCTACCCAGCGAGTCTACCTGGCTCCTGGCTGGTACTGGGGGTTGTCTGCACAGAGTCCTGTGATGTGAACCATCTCTGGGTCTCTCAGCCGTGGATACCAGTGCCTATTCTGGTGGAAATGGTGGAGCACACAATGGACTCTCTGAGGGTCCTTAGCTTTGGTTTAATGCTCTATTTTTGTGCTGGTTGGCCTCCTGCCAGGAGGTGGCGCTTTCCAGAAAGCATCTGCTGTATTAGTGTGGAGAGGGACTGGCAGTTGGAAGTGTCCTAGGAACTCCCAAGATCATATGCCCTTTGTCTTCTGCTACCAGGGTAGATAGGAAAGACCCATCAGGTCGGGGTGGCGTAGGCATGTCTGAGCTCATGCTCTCCTTGCACAGGCCTTGCAGCTACTGTGGGGGATCCTGGTGAGATTCCCAGATCACTGGAGTTGTGTACCTAGGAGGATTATGGCTGCATGATTGAGTCATGCAGGTTGTCAGGGAAGCTAGGGAAAGCTGGCCTCACCGTCTCACTCTCACCGTGAGTCTGTTTCCAGGTGGAGGGCGAGATGGGCTTGAAAACTTGCCCAAGGCTTTCCACCTCCCAGCTGCCAAAGAAAAGGACTTTAGTTCTTCCCCCTGCCTTTGAAGTGTGCACGCCAGATTCGCACCCTCCCCTAAGTTCTGGCCAGGAAGTTTCTTGCTCTGCTCAAATTGTTACAAAGTTTAGCTAGAGAATTCCTTCTCTCTGTAGAGTTTTACCCCCTGCTCCTCTGGCCACCCTCGTGATGGATCCTTGTGTTGTCAGGCAGGAATGGGCTGCTTGGGGACCCAGTGAGCTCCCACGGCCTTTCTGCTGCTTCTTCTATGCCTGTGTTTCACTCAGCTCCACTCTCTATCTTGACTTAGCTCCAGGTAAAGTCAGAAACTTCTTCCAGAAACAGACCTTCAGTGTCTCCAGTGGGGGTGTGTGTTCAGGAGAGGAGGGTCTCCCTTTCCCACTTCCACAGTTGGACATTCACAGTATTTGGGCTGTCTCCTGGGTCCTTCAGGAGCAGTCCACTTCCTTCAGAGGGTCTGTGGTTCCTCTCAGGATTGCTGGTTTGTTCTTGCAGTCAATCTGAAGCTAAAATTCACAGTGCAAACCTCTGCATGCTGCTCTGTCCGGAGCTGCAGTCTAGTCCTGCCTTCCATCCTGCCAGCCATGATCCTGAAATTCCTTCATGGATATTTGCGTTTTACTGGGGAACCCTAGCAATCACTTTCGGAAGCTTTTTTGGTGTCCTACTACTCAATCTTCTAGAGTTAAAAGTAGATGATTATCATCAAAATTTACCCTGAGCTAAGAATTTGCTTTTTAATAGTTTTATGTTTAGTACACATGGGTTATGATTTTATATCTAATTTTCCCCTCATCAAACTCTGGTGAAAATTGGCCATTTTTAGCCTGACCTGTCTCTTGTAAAATGCAAGAGCATGCCCCAAGGAATACTCCCTCTGTACATGGGCTGAATCTCATCTTTGCAAGCCCCTCTCACCAGTGGTTCTCTGTCTCCTGCTCTGCCTTGATCTTATCTTTCTGTCTGTATTTGTTTGGATGCATCCAATGATAGAAAACTATACATGGTAAAATCCAATTAGAAAACCCTAGGTGCTTTCTGTATACACATTCAATATCTGGATATTAGACAGCAGTTTTAAACTCACTTTTTTCGGTGATTAACACAGGATATTTGGTAAAATGTAGACAGATTTTAAACATGGAAGCCTGCACATCTGCTTCTGGAATTGTCTGTGGAAATGGAAATTATAATCGTTAGACATGGCAACTTATTTTTCAGACTTGTGTTCAGACATTTTGGCAAGGCACCAAGAATAAGCTTGAGTTTAAGATTTTCATAAACTTTTCTTGTAAAAAAGAGGACTTTTGGTTCGGATCTCGTTAAGTGATATTCTGTAAAATTCTTATGTAGGCTTAACATAAGCATATACGAATTACTAAGTTAAATTACATTTTCAGTTACTGTTCTTTAATGTGTTTGATACAAGAGATACAGAAATTGCAATCTAGGCATGCTCTGAATCTCTGCAAGAATCCTATTGATTGGGTTTTGAAAGAAAAAAACTTTGTTGATCAATTACAATACAAATTTTGGTTAAGGAGATGTATATATGGCAAATATGTAAAATCCCAGCAACAAGTAGATATTTAGATTCCTATCAAAATGAATAAAAAATTAATCTTTCAGAAATTAGCACAAAGAATCCTTTTGTCTATATGCTGATGAGCATATAGACAAATGAAAGTCAAACTATGCTTTTGTAGCCATGTGGCAGAACCATAATATCGTCTGGGGATAAAGGGCTGGTAGGTTGTTTCCTATAAGGACAAGATGGTGGCATCATTGCCTTGGGAGATCTCAAGGTTTGGCCTGGCCTTCTCTCATGCAGGCTCTTCAAATGGATTTTGGCAGAACATTGAGAGCTGATTGATCTCTCCTGAGCAGACTTGTTAAACAAGCTTAAGAGGCTGAGAAATGAAGTCAGAATGACTTTACCTATTTTTCCAGCCTCTCCTCGCCTCTTCCCTATTGTCCCTTTTGTTCCTGTTACCTAAATTTTCTTTTAATTCTTGCATGTCCTGTGTATATACTGAAATGCTGTTTCCTTTTTCAAGAATGTTCTCTGTCAATCCCCACCTCTGATTGCACAAACACACACACACACACACACAGACACACACACCACATGAACTTCAGTAACCTCTGCTCACCTTCTCACCTTTCAGGTTGTGTCTGAAACATGACTTCCTCAGGGAAGCCTTTAGGAATGCCCCGGCCCTGGTCCTGATTCACATTAGGCCTCCATGCTCCATAACACTCCTTATGTATGGCATTTATCATTCTTATAATTATTTACTAAGTGTCTATCTCCCTGCTGGGTAACTTCCATGAGGGCAGACACAACTTATACTTGATGGCTGCACTATGGCTGTGGAACTAATTGTGGGGACTCAGATCTCTATTCTATGAATATTCCCCATTTCATGCAAATTATCAGTGAATTTCTCTTGATGATTCTCAAGACAGATGATTCTCAAGACAGATGGACATTTTGCTTCTTTATTCGAATGTGCTCATTAATGATTTCTGCCCACACCCAAGCAGAGAAAGGAAGGTAGCATATGTTCAACGGTGTCACACTGATAGCTTCCTGCCCTGGGATGGCTCAGGGCTGGGCAGTTTGATGCATGCTAGTGAAAGGGATTGGGCATTACACTGTATATCAACTTGCCATCCGATTAATTTATCACAAAAAAAAAAGTTATTAGGAGCCTTTCTTAGTGACTTCCCTTTAGTGCCTCTCCTTTATGGAACGAGAAACCTTGCCTGGGTCAATCTCTATCTGCTTTCTATAGTTCATTCACGTTTGTAATTTTCTATTTAGTATAGTTGGAAGATAAGTTACATGCTAGGAAGAAGCCCGGGGTTCTTGAAATCTCAGTTGGACTGTGAATGCCTGTGTAATCATAGACAGATGACCTAAACATTCTGAGCCTTAGTTTCTGCTTTTGTAAAATGGGATAATATTGGCACTCACTTAGTAGAATTGTGAGGCTTAAATGAGATAATGTTCTTTTTTCTTTTTGACTCCCGACAACATTAAATGAGATAATTTGGAGGAAACAATTAAATGAGATAATTTGTGCCAAGATTTTAGTATAGTTCCTGGCACACAAGAAACACTCATTAAATTGTTACCCATTTTTGTAAAATGGTATTGATAATACCTACCACCAGGGTTGTTGTGAGAGAACATATGCAGATGCCAAGCTCTGTGCCTAGCCCATGCAGCTGTCCAATTAAAGTAAGTTCTCTTTCCTGCTCTTTCCATTTCCATGTCAGACAATGATGTATCTTCCTGAACACTAGAGTGGGATTCCTTCTTGCCTAGATATTTTTGAGAACACATTTTCTTTTTTTTCAAATTATTTCTTTTCTTTCCACTGGTAAGTCATCATTATTGCACTAATGATATAATGTCCAGACTGTAACACATACTCTATGATTTTACCCCATTTCTTCCTCTTTCTACTGTCATATAGTCCTTGTTACGATCTCGGTCTTGAGTGATTCTGAGTTATTTTATTTGTGGGTCTTATTTATGTTATTTAGGTCTCTGCAATCCCAAAGACAATGGAAGGCTACTCTTTGAGTTTTTGCTGTCTCTTGTATCATCTAATTATGTATGCACTCCTCAATTTTTAAACATGGTACACTTTGAAATTTCTATTAAATTACTTTTAGAGAAAACAACACTGACAATTCATTTGGTTGTTTACTTGGTTCCTGCCCCCGCCCCTGACCTTTTTTTTCTTGCAGGGATTTGGGGACAGAGTCTCACTCTATCACCCTGGCTGGAGTGCAGTGATGTGATCGTGGCTCACTGCAGCCTAGACTTCCTGGGCTCAAGCAATCTTTCCACCTCAGCCTCCCAAGTAGCTGGGACCACACGTGTGTGCCACCATGCTTAGCTAATTTATTTATTTTTATTTTGTAGAGCTGGAGTCTCCCTACATTGACCAAGCTGTCCTCAAACTCCCAGGCTCAAGCAATCCTCCTGCCTCAGTCGCCCAGATTGTTGGGATTACAGGCATGAGCCACCAATCCCAGCCTAACTTGGTTCCCTTTAAGCTGAACAAATATAAATTATAGGCCCTCTAGGAAAATTCTAGATCAAACCCATCCTTATGTTTTATAAATAGAAAAATTAAAAGTTTTATAACAGAGAGCGTTCTTTTATTTCATGAGGTTTTTAAATACAGGATTAATACCAGTATTATTTATATTTATATTTGTGATGGTAGAGAGGTTACTTGCAAGTTTCTTTTACTTACTCTCATATATTTGTTTTGGTTAAATGTTCTTTCTCCTTGTAAGTTTTGGCCAATACGTTCCATTACCGAAAGCCATGGGCAGTTTTACAGTTCATTTTCTGGGAAATGCTTTGTTTTCCTTTCTCATAGATTTTGAGTTTTTGATTTTCTTAAGGAAAGATATAAAGAGCCATGCCTTCCCCCATCTCCACTTGTAGTTGTGTTCATTACTCTCCTTAAAGAGGTTTAGAGTCATGACATTGGCTGCCAGAAGTCCTCTTATGATTGACCATGCTCTCATATGGAGTCATGAACGTCACTATGCTTCCTTCACTAGGAACAGCCTCAAAATGCAGACAGAAAGAAATCTTGACTTCCAGCAAGACTGTAAATAGTGGTTCTCACAGCAGTTATTCTCTTCTTTGCTTCTGTAAGTCTGTGTCGGTGCTTGCTGTTTTGGGAAATCCACTTCTCAGCCTTTTCATGACAATAGCTTTTAAAAGATTAGGTCATAAGCTTTTTCAAATTCTATCTGGGAAAGAATTGTTTTTCTAATTTTGTGTTGTTTCCCATTCTAAATGGAATAGATGCAGCATCGAGAGAAATCCATAGAAATACCTAATGTATTTTAATATTATGTTTTTCTCTTTATACTATCCAAGCTTCTTCTATCAACAGCTGAAAGTATTACAAGATTTTCATTCTTTTAAAAAAGGACTATTATTACTATTACCTATGTAGAAAAGTTGTGAAAATTGATTTTAATAATATCAGTCTTTCTTATGTTAATGTATCTGGCAACAGAGAACATCTCTATTTCTAGAGAATTACAATTCCTTTTTTTTTTTTTTTTCCGACAGCCTCACTCTATCGCCCAGGCTGGAGTGCAGTGGCACAATCTTGGCTCACTGCAACCTCTGTCTTCTGGGTTTAAGTGATTCTCATGCTTCAGCCTCCCAAGTAGCTGGAATTACAGGTGTGTGCCAACACACCAGCTAATTTTTGTATTTTTAGAAGAGATGGGGTTTCACCATGTTGACCAGGCTGGTCTCTAACTCCTGACTTCAGGTAATCTGCCTGCCTCAGCCTCCCAAAGTGCTGGGATTACAGGCATGAGCCACTGTACCTGGCCCAAGAATTACAGTTCCTTAATGGGGTATTAGATTAAATTTTAATAAAGATAACAAATTTTACCTATGGATGAATAATATTTTAGACTTTACAAAACACTTACAAATTAGATCATTTTGTTTTTGCAACGACCTTGTGAGGCTGAGCAATAAGATGATATTGTACCGTTTCACAGGTTGAGAAGATTGAAACATAGAGGTGTGATTTGCCTAAGTGATGAAGCCAGAACCAGAGCTTAGATCTCTTGGTCCTGATCTCATTTCCATTCAGTTATTTACGTAACAGACATTTAACAAGCATCTAGTCACTGGGTTATGCACCAGGAATCAAAGATAATGTAAAGTTCTTGTCCATAATGAATTCGTTGTCTAGAGGTAGATGGGTGCAGCAAGTATGTAAGACCACAAGGAAAGTGTGAACAAGGAATATAAACAAATATCTTAAAATTCATTTTTAAAGTTTTCTCAGATCAATTAAGACATGAGTATAAGTTGACTGATAAAAGTTTGAATGGGGAGTCCTTTTAGAAGGACTGAAATATGCTACTGGTAAGGAATATGGTGTATACAGGAGAACGTCATAAATTTTGAGTCAACAATTTAGGCTGGGCTCAAGAGGGTGGTTCTTCTGGTCTCATTTGAATTGAATTTGCTTATATGTAGGGAATGACTGGGTGCTGGCTGGGGCTATTAGGATGATTTGACTTGCTCTAACACCCCTTATTCTCCAGCAGGCTAGCCTGGGTATATTCACATAGTGATGACCAGAGGTGTAAGAATTTAAGCAGAAATGTGCACCTTTTCAATCCTCTTCTTCTGTAACATTTGCTAATATCTCATTGCTACAAGAAGTTACAGGACTGAAGCAATAGTCAAAGTGGGAATATACTTAATGTTACGTGGCAAATGTTGTGGATATAGTGAGAAGTAAAGAATTGGGGACATATTTGTAGTTTATCATGGGGTAAATACTAGCAATAAAATTGCTGTGTTAAGGAACATACCTAATTTTAAAGTTTGATACATATTGCTGTATTGTCTTCCTTAAAAGTACCAAATTATATTATAAGTTAAGCATCCCTGATTCAAAAATTTGAAATCAGAAAATTTGAAACTTTTTGAGTAATGATATGATGCCACAAGTGTGTAATTTCTTACCTGGCCTTATGTGACAGGTCACAGTCAAAACACAGTCAAAACTTTGTTTTATGCATAAAATTTTTAAAAATATTCTTTAAGGTGGGTGCAGTGGCTCATGCCTGTAATCCCAGCACTTTGGGAGGCCGAGGTGGGCAGATCACCTGAGGTCAGGAGTTTGAGACCAGCCTGACCAACATTGTGAAATCCCGTCTCTACTAAAATTACAAAAATTAGCCGGGTGTGGTGGTGGGTGCCTGTAATCCCAGCTACTTGGGAGGCTGAGGCAGGAGAATTGCTTGAACCTAGGAGCTGGAGGTTGCAGTGATCTGAGATCACGCCATTGCACTCCATCCTGGGCAACAGAACAAGACTCTGTTTAAAAAAAAAATTATTTCAGGCTATGTGTATAAAATGTTTAAGAAACAAATAAATTTTGTGTTTAGATTTGGGTTCCATTCCAAAGATAGCTTATTATATATATGCAAATAAATATTCCAAAATCTGAAAAAAATCCAAAATCCAAAATACTTCTGATCCCAAGCATATTGGATAAGGGATACTCAACCTGTATCAGGGCTGTCTGTATGAAAGAGATCATTATTCTACCTTGTTACCAGCACTTGCAAAAAAACATTTTACCTACTGGCCAACTGTTAATTTGATTTATAGAGAGATTGGCCATTTGAAAAAGTAATAGTAGTTTTATTGAGATATAACCACTGAGATATAATTATTGAGATAATTCAAATGCCATACAAATCACTAATTTAAAGTGTAAAATTCAGTGGCTTTTAGTCTATTCACAGAGTTGTGTAACCATCAGCACAGTCATTTTTAGAACATTTCTTATCACCCAGAAAAGAAACCCCATACTCATTAGCAGTCACTCTCCATTTATCCCTATGGCCACTTAAAAATTTAAACATTTAACAGTTTTGTTTTCATGGGTTCTTTATATATCAAGGATATTAAAACTTTTCCCTATTACATATATTATAGTTATTACTTAAGGTTTTTTTGATTATTCATGTCTCCTTTTATGACATGAAGAAGTTTTAATTTTTACTTAACTATATTTTCCTTTTGAATATGTATAATTGAATAGGTATATATCTGTGGGTTAGTGAAAGCACAGGTAATGCATTTATAGATAACTTTTCTGAACTATATGTATACATTGATTGTACTGGATTTATTGCATTTTGCTAGGAGAGGAACCTAGGCCTTGATTATTTCCTGAAGATATAGGTCCATTCCTTTGGCCTAGAATGCCTATAAATGTTGAGAATCAAACAGAAATATTTTGGGCACAATATATTTTTCTAATATTATGTGTATATTATAGTATTAGGTGCACGTTGACTGCTGGGTGCAGTTCTGTTTTCTATGTGTCAACTAAAGTAATCAAAATAAAGAAGGGAAATGACCAAAGGAATAAAGTCACTGTCACTTGGGAACACACTGCGAAGATTAAGACTATTCAATTTTGAAAAGTTGAAGGGGAGAATGGATAGAATGTGATTCATGCTTATGTTGATGATCAAGCAATTTTTGCATCTTGAGTGAAGTGGTTTTTTAAATTAAGAATTATAGGTGGCCCCAATGAAACTGTATAGTAAAGGATCAGCTCAGCAGATTTGTTCACACCCTGCACAATCCAAAGAAAGGTTGACCCTTGGTCCGGAGGTAACCTCTAAACCCTTAGAATATCCTCCCTGATAACAGTGTCTGTTTACCTAGAAGCCTTGGGGCCAGAAAATGTATGCAAACAATTCCATTATGTCTGACATTGGGCCAGGCAGTATCAATGTGACCACTAGAGGGACTGGAGACTGAAGATCAGCCATTTGGGTGGATAACTATGCCCATATAAATGACTCCCAATAAAAACTGTGGCCTAAAGGCTCAGGTGAGCTTCCCTAGTTGGTAATACTCTGTGCATGTTTTTCCACATTGCTGCTGGGAGAATTAAGCTGTTCACACAAATTCGCTGTGAGAGGACAACTGGAAACTTGTGTCTGGTTTCTCTTAAAATTTGCTCTGTGCACCTTTTACCATTGCTGATTTAAATCTGATTCCTTTCACTGTAGTATTGCCATAACTGTGAGTATTACAGTTTTCTGAAGTTCTGTGAGTCCTTCAAGTAAATTATTGAGGCTGAGGGTGATCTTGGGGACCTCTGAACACAGGAACATGCCTTGGGAACTCTGGCATGGCTTCCTGGGTAGCTATATGTCTCATTTGCCCAGTTACTCAATGATCATTCTGGGAGAAATAATAAGAATGATAGAGATGGATGAACAAGTTGAAAGCCTCTAAAGTTGATATAGAACAGAAGCATACAAAACTATCTTCTAGTTTTCAGGGAGTACCTTGAGTTGATAGGTAATTCACTTGCAGAAAGAAGTCAAATAATAAAAGAATGCTTTTAGATTTGATTTTTTGAGTTGCCTCTTTCATATCTGCTGTCCTGGCCCTGGGTGAATGTACTCTAAGCTCCTTGAGATAGAGGCTTGGAAAAAAACCTGAAAAATGAGGATAATAAAGCCTTATTTGTAGAAGTTATTTGGGAACCAGAGAGAGAAAGGAAAATGCTTTTGGGAAACTCTTAAGATCTATAAACATGATGAGAGAAGAGAGAACTCTTCCTGTCTCAATGAAAAGTCTTGACTGCAGGATAAGTGTAGCCTGTCTGGGAGCTATGGTGATAAATGAGTGATGTCCCTGAGCAGTGATGTCATAGTCACCAAGGAGGGGTGGTGGTCAAGAGTCAGAGCAGCAGGGGAAGATAGAGGCCACCAGAAAGGGGGGATGAAATAAAATACAAATGCAGAAGAACTGTAATGGCTGCTTAAAGGAATTCTTAAGTCTCCCACGACCTCTAGGGAGTTGGGACTTGGATTTGAACAACTTTGTTTCATAGACATTGGGGTCTGACTACTTTAGTGAACAAAGGTTTAGTTCACTAACTATTATGGTGGTCCCTTTGAATCTCAAGGTTAGAATGAACTTTAAAAGTTGTCTGGCTGGGCTTGGTGGCTTATGCTTGTAATCACAGCACTTCGGGAGGCCGAGGTGGGCAGATCATGAGGTCAGGAGATCGAGACCATCCTAGGTAACACAGTGAAACCCCATCTCTACTAAAAATACCAAAAATTAGCTGGGTGTGGTGGCTCACGCCTGTAGTCTCAGCTACTTGGGAGGCTGAGGCAGGAGAATCGCTTGAACCCGGGAGGCAGAGGTTGCAGTGAGCCGAGATTGTGCCAGTGCACTCCAGCCTGGGAGACAGAGTGAGACTCCATTAAAAAAAAAAAAATTTTCTAGGTCAGTCTTCTAAAGTCACCCAAGCAGAACCCAGTGAAGTCTCATTAGCTACTCATAAGCTCATAGCTCATGGGTCTGAGCTATAGTGCTTACAATGGGAATCCAGTCTTTGTTGGTCAGTGAGACTCTTCCTGCTATGGGAAGTTTCAGTTTGTGGCTTTTTGTTTGTTTGAAGTGACATAGGTGATAGGTTGGCAGAGGGAGTTATATGTCTAATGAAAAATAGTATAGCAACAAAAGAAATGCTCAGGAAACAGCAGCATTAATCTCAGGAGTAGATGGCTGTTTTTTTAAACAAGAAAATTCTTACAATAAACTCTTTTTGCATACTGAAAGAGGAGGCCAGGAGCTAAGTCTCAGGTGAGTATTTGGAGTTAAATTTCTCCACCTTGTAAAGAAATAGACACCTTGGAATTGTCCTCTGGTGCTTGAGAAGTTGAGAACTAGAATAAGAGAGATGACAGAAAAGATCTAGAGAGAAAGTTCCCGGGAAACATAGCACGAGAAAGTGACCCAAGAAGATACAAGATCTCACTTACCCATTATATTTTTGTGATAAGATGTTTGAAATGTACTCTTAGCAACTTTTAAATATGTAATACCTTGTTAGTAACTATAGTCACCCTACTGCTCAATAGAGCTAAAAGCCTATTCCTTCTGCCTAACTGAAGCTTTATACCCTTTGACCAACATCTCTCCAACACCCTCCTCCCAACCTCTGGCAACCATCATTCTACTCTCTAACAATTTGACTTTTTAAAATCCCTCACGTAAGTGAGATCATGCAGTATTACTCTTTGTATTCCTGGCTTATTTCACTGCTCATGATATCCTCCACATTCATCTGTGTTCTCACAAATGACAGAATTTCCTTATTTTTAAAGGCTGAATAGTATTCCATTGTGTATATATACCACATTTTCTTTATCCATTCATCCATTGATGAACACTTAGTTTACTTCCACCTCTTGGCTATTGTAAATAATGTTGCAATGAATGTGGGAGTGGAAGCTATCTTTTTAACATACTGATTTCTGTTCCTTTGAACATTTATCCAGAAGTGGGATCGCTGGATCACATGTAGCTCTATTTTTAGTTTTTTAAGGAGTTAAGGAGGCTAATTTTAAAGTCTGGCTTCAAGTCTCCTTGTCCTGTGGCTTCCTTTTGGGTTGATCTGGATTCCTCTTATGATGCATAAGAGGAAAAATTGATTAAGTTGGATCTCATAAAAATTAAACACTCTAGCTCTGTGAAAGCCCATGTGAAAAGGATGGAAAGATAACGTGTAGACTGGGAGAAAATATTTGCAAACCACATATCCAGCAAAGGCTTGTTTCTAGAATATATAAAAAATCAATTAAACCCAATATATGAAGAAAAAAGTCAGGTAAAAAATTTAATTAGTAAAGGGCAAAAGACATGAATAAACACCTTAATGAAGAAGATATAAGGTGGCAAAAAGCATATGAAAAGATATTCATTGTTAGCCACTGGGAAAATGAAACTAGAAACTACAGTGAGATACTAGCACATACCTATCTGGGTGGCTAAAATATGGTGATGAAACCAAATGGTGGCAAGGATGCAGAGAACCTTGGCTTCTCCTACATAGCTGGTGGGAATATAAGATGGGACAACCACTCTGAAGAATTTTGGTGGTCTCTTTCTTATAAAACTAACCTGCAATTGCCATAGGACCCAGCAATTGCACTTTTGGACGTTGGTTGCAGATATATTGAAACATGTTCATATAAAAACATGTTGATGAATGTGTATAAAAGCTTGGTTTGCGTTCAGCAAATGGATAGTTAAACCATGACACATCCCTACCATGGAATACTACCCAGCAATAAAAAGAAATGGAGGACTAATACATTCGACAACTTGGATGAATCTTCAGAGAATTAGGCTGAGAGTAAAGAGCAATCCCTAAAGTTTACGTACTTTATGATTCCACTTACATAACATTTGGACAAAATTTTAGAATTGGAGGATAGCCTAATAGTTGCTGGGAGTGTGAAAATGGGTAGGGTAGGGAGGTGTAGGGAGGTGAGTATGGTTATGTAGAAGCTGAGCCATTTCTCAATGTATACATATTTCATAACATTGTGTTGTCCACCATAAATATGCATAATATTTGCCAATTAAAAACATGACACCAAAACATTTAGGACAGTTCTTTTGTACTACTGAGAATGTTTTCAAGCGTAAACATTTATTTTTTCAAGTAAAGGTTCTCATGGGATTTTGGAAGTCTTGTTCATAAGTAAAAATGTTATTTAAATTTAGGAAATTTTCTTTAGAACTTTATTGATGTCTCATAGATACAAATACCCCATTAACTTTGTTTAATAAATAAATGAATTCACTAGCTAGGCTTTTGAAGATATCTCTGAAATCAAACACCGTTTGATGACCTTATCTTTCATCTTTTGGAGGACAAGAATGCTTTATACTCTTAACAACAGAGGTCCTTTATTTGTGACCAGACCTCCTCCTCTTGCCAAATGTGTGCTTTAATTCTGATGTGACAGTTGTTTGTCTATCCTAAGCCATCTCATCCCTTTTTCCTTGAGGGCAGAGACTTGATTTCATCCTGGTGTCACCTGGCCATGAGTTCAGGGTAAGTGACAACCTCTCTGGACTCCAGAGAGTGAATTATGTTTGGGCTAAGACAATCTTGGTGGACTCATTTCCTTTGTAGATATTAATTTAGGGATGGGCATGTGACTACATCTAGCCAATAAGACCTGAGGAGAAGTCAGTTGGGGGAGCTTCTGGAAACTTCCTTGCTAAAAGCAATTGAGATACAGGAAGAAATTCACTTTCCCTTGCTGGGTATTTTTGTGTCTGCAGTTGTTGGCTGATGCTGCTGATACCATGTTTGGACCTTAAAGAGGTCACATAACATACTAAGGATGACAAAACTGAAATAGAGAAGGCACAAGGGTTCTTGATGATATGGATTTGCTGCTTCATTGCCATATCATAAGCCTTCTTAGTGTCTGAACTACTTCAAATTGAATAGTCTGTGACTTGCATCAAAAACATTCTAATGGATTACTTAATGCTTAAGGAAAACTCAATGAACACATTTTAGTAAAAAACATATTTAATAATATATAGAATAACCACTGTGATGGTTAATATTGAGTGTCATCTTGATTGGATTGAAGACTGAAATAAAGCATTGTTCTGGGTGTGTCTGTGAGGGTGTTGCCAAAGGAGATTAACTTTTGAGTCAGTGGACTGGGAGAGGCAGACCCACCCTCAATCTGGGAGGGTACCATTTAATCAGCTGCCAGAGCAGCTAGGATAAAAGCAGGCAGAAGAATGTGGAAGGACTAGACTGCCTGAGTCTTCCAGCCTTCATCCTTCTCCCATGCCTGAGTGCTTCCTGCCCTTGGATATTGGACTCCAAATTCTTCAGCTTTTGGACATTTGGACTTACACCCATGGTTTGCCAGGGACTCTCAGGCCTTCAGCCACAGACTGAAGGCTGCACTGTCGGCTTCCCTACTTTTGAGGTTTTGCGACTCGGACTGGCTTCCTTCTCCTCAGCTTGCAGATGGCCCATTGTGGGACTTTACCTTGTGATCATGTGAGTCAACACGCCTTAATAAATTCCCCTTCATATATACATCTATGCTATTAGTCCTGTTCCTCTAGAGAACCATGACTAATACAACCGCAGTCCACAGTCTTTCTCCTACTCTCACCACACTTGTGTGAGCCTCTTTCAGAACAGGATTATACACAGCAGACTACTAGTGGGGCAAGAATTTTCTGAATTGCACCTCATTCTGGGCTGGTGCAACTGATTAATCAGGCAGATAAGCCACTGGCTCTGTAGCATCCACTGTTATGTTAAAAGATGTCTTGACTTCAGCTGGGTTGCCTGTAGAAGGCAAAAGAGATGCTTTCATGTTTTCTTCATGCTTCTAGTTTTGAGAAGAAATCCTAATTAGGGCTGCTTACCCTGTTTCCAGGCTTGAGACATCACCATGGAAACTCCCAGAAGTCTACACATACTTCTTGACACTGCCTGTCTTTGCTAGATTTTCTCCCCATTCCTTGAATTAAAAAGGGACCCATTCCCCTTAAGAACTTAAGGGATTAAAACCTGTAACTCCTCTGCAGGATCCTTTTCTGCCAAATTCTGTTAAAGGCCATTGCATATTTTGTCTTCCCTCTTTTTTTTCCCTCACCTCTCCAATTTCCATCACGCTACTGAATCCTTTCCAGTGGCATTTTAATAGTCACTCCCATCTTAATAAAATCTTCTACTTACTTCACTTTGCTCTCTAATTTATTTTCTCTTAAATAACAACTTGAAAGGGTTGTGTACACTTAGTCTCCATTTTCTTCTCTCTCACTCGCCTTATTTAATCTTTTATAATCTGGCTTCAGTATCCATCACTCCACTGAAACAACTCATGTTATTGTCAACAATGACCTTTTATGTCCTTAAATTCAGGTACCTTTTACCGTCTTTCTTGTTGAACTTCTCAAAAGAATTTAACATTGTTGGGAGAAAAAAGCATTATTTTTTGACTTCCATGGAGTCTCATTCTGGGTTTTTCTTCTGATGCTTGGATAGTTCTCCCTTTGCCTCCTTTACATTCTTTCTATCTATCTCTCACTCATGGCTATGGCTAAAGCTTACGATTTACATAGTGATAATTTTACACATGTGTGTATATTTCAGTATTTTATGTTCACACACACACATTTTTAATCCTCCTCAGCTCAAGACCTGTATATCCATTTCTCTTCTGGACATTATTTTCCTGAATGTTCTGCAGACATCTCAGTCTCAACAAGTTCAAACTCTCGACACACTATCTCCTCTTCCTTCACTCCGTCCGCCTCCTCACCTGCACATCATTTCTAGAGTTCTCAATTTCAGTAAATGTTTGTCTCTAGAGCTTTCAATTTCAGTAAATGGCAATATCAGTCACCCATTTGCTCCAGCCATAAATCATGGCTTTGATTTTCCTAACTTCCGAAATAAGAGGATGGCATAAGATTATCTCTAATGTTACTTTCATTTCCTCAAGTGTGCAAAATATTAAATGAAAACTGAATAAAAGGACTTTGAGATGTGTTTTGCCTGAAGGGCCTCCTCCCTTATACTGTAAATTTTCCCATTATTGAAGGAAAGCCCTTTCTTTCTGGAATATATTATTTTCCACTTATGGGGTTCTTTTCTGCCAGGTTTTCCTCAGGAAATTACTAAAAACAAGATGAATCTAAATTTAGATGCATCTTGAAGATAATTGGAGGAGATAATCTTTTCAAAATTAAATAAATATTACAAAGATGCTTATCTTTTAATTGCTACATACTACTCAGGAATACATAATTTAGATTCAAAAGAAATAATACTATGTATTCAAAAATAGATTAGAAGTAGGAAAATATTTCTACTCTTAGTGACCTTGGTAAGATTTTTATGAGATCATCATATTACTAGAGAGAAGGAATAACAAAATTTAATTTGCTAATTTAATTTACAGTATTTCAAGGGAAGTCTGAATAGTTCTGTATATGGGCATTTCTTTTTTCTTTTTTTAGAAGCAGGGTTTTGCTTTGTCACCCAGGCTGAAGTGGCATGATCATAGCTCATTGTAACCTCAAACTCCTGGGCTCAAGCGATCCACCTGCCTTAGCCTCTTGAGTAGCTGGGACTGCAGGCATGTGCCACCACACCCGGCTAATTTTTAAACGTTTTTGTGGAGACAGTGTCTCACCATGTTGCCCAGCCTGGTCTTGAACTCCTGACCTCAGCGATCCTCCCACCTTGGCCCTCAGAATGCTGGGATTACAGGTGTAAGCCACCATACTCAGCTTTTATGGGCATGTCTTAATATTGGTAACAGTTTTTAGTAGGTATGCTTGATTCTCTGGATATCCTGATAGTATGTTCCAGGAGAAACCTGAGACATCTGAACTTAAAAACCAAATAGTCATAGGCCTCTAGATTTGGAGTGTATCTTAGGGATAACCTTACCAATCTCTTTTATTTTGAAGATAAGATAACTGGGTTTGAGAAGTTAAGTAGTTGGCCCAACCTTATACAACTTGTGAAAAGCCTAAACAGAACCAAAACCCAGGTCTCTGGGTTTCTAGCCAGTGTTGCAGGTGTAAGAATCGCAAATGAAAAGGAAAACTTGGGCTCTACTCTTAAATTGTGGCTTATTTCCTTCTCTGTGACAATAAACTCACAGCTTCAGAAAGACTCGTACCATTCTTGATATTTGCAAGCAGAATTCCAGCCACGAATTGCAGCTTGGGAGCAGTTTTCCTGCTACAGGACATCAAGTATCAGGCCATCAGAAAACAAAATCAAACTAGATTGGTGAGGTTCTGGCTTTCAGGTAGAAGCTGTGGAGAATCTGATGCAGAATACCAGTAGAGCATTGAGCTGGGATTTTTCCAGAGATGATCCTTGTCTTTGAATTAATCTTTGCAAGTCTCTTCCCATGCATGGCTAGGGACCTTGGTCTAAATTATTTATGGGATCTCAGTGGCACATTGTGTATATTTGAAATGCAATTACTAGGAGAGTACCCATTTCTCTTGGAAACAAACTCTACTTGCCCACCCAAGTCATATTCTAGGTGAATATTTTCTGTTAAACAATCTTTTCAATCTTTTAGATATTAAAAGAGAGAATCTGCTATTAATATGTTTCTACATTTGTTTGTAGAAAGTCAGTTCTGTGTCCTTACTGAGCTATGTATTTCTAGTTGTTAAAGATACCTAGTATGTGTTAGGTGTTTAAATGTCATTAATTGATAATGAGAGTTGCTGAGTGAGAGAGTGTCAGGGAGTTTTTGTAAATACAGAAGATCCTGCTTTAATTAATTATTAGCTAGCTTGCCTGCAAGCACCCAAATCAGGCCAATTTATTTATTTTATTTATTCAGTGCATTATTCACCTACTTGGACTGTAGTGTTTGTGTGGTCCCAATCAGAGACAATATTTGCATCAGAAGATGTTTTGTTTATATTCTGGCACCAGTGGAAACTCAAAATTAAGTCTAGAGTGGGAGAGGCACTATAACTACCTGTTCTAAGTGAATTGAGGCTTGGGTCTCATTATTAAAATGAGCAAACTACTTCAAGCAAACCCAAAGAACAAACTTAAAGCAATTTTTTATTCGATAAAACTCTTATGATTTCATGTAATTTAATCAATTGTTATTGGATGCTAATTCCAGACACCCTATCAGTTTCCTCAGATGCAAAATGAATAAGATGCTGTCTTTCCCACTGAAGGTACTTTAATTACTTTAATTAAAGAAGAAAGACAGAGACAAATGTAATGTAGGGCAAAATGATTGTTATATATGCCTAGTGAATATAGAAGCAATATGGTTGGGAGCAGAGAAGCACATGTGGTTAATACTGATGTGGGAGTCAGGGACAGATTAATGGAGGAATTTGTATCTGAATTAGATTTTGAGTGATAAGGAAAATGTTGAGAGAATGTGAAGGGGATAAAAGATATCCCAAACTTAAAGAAGTGAATGAGCAAAACTTGCCTAAACACTATAATTTAAAAAGATATTAAATGAGGCGATACTTATAACTTATTCCATATTTTTCTTTAATATGAAGCAATTAAGAGCATTCTAAGGTATAAATAACCTTTACCCAGAATTGAATAAAATCTGGAATGCTTTTCAGAGAAATGCATGTGACCACTAATAAATCTTACGGCATTAAGACAGTATAATGAGCTGCCAAAACTGGAGACCCGCCAGGCAACACTTTAAACAAGTTGGTCTTGCTCTTATAATAATATTTTAAAGGCCAATTAAAATATTTTATTCACTTGATTGCATGCTTTCAAAGTTTACATGGGAGTCCTGTAATGTAAACAAAGATGTTCTCCACTAAAGTTGCCTTATCATTATTTGACTTTTAGGACTTGCCCAACATAGGCATGGTTGAAACATAGGTTTTTATTACTGAAGCCCATGGAATTTGTCTTCTGACTAATTAGGCTTTGATTTCAGAACCACAGACAATGCATTTTCTCCACATTGTCTCTTCTGTTCCTGCAAACCCCAGAGAATATGCTGTATGAGTGTGTTGGAAATAATTTCACTTTCTCTGACTTATGATTAGTGAAGAGGATTTCAGGCTGGCATCAAGTTACAGGTTTGTTGTCTTCATTTTTTTTTTTTTCTTTTAAGATTTCTCATAGAAATGGTATGTTCCAGGGTAACCACTCTTCTCACCCCCAGCCCCTTTCTTGGGACAGGATTCCAGGGAGCAGTGATACTGAGTGGGATTGGATGTGTAAGTGGCAGAAGATTGGCTCGTTTGGTCACTGTTCCCAAAATAGTGTTCACAGAGCATTTTGTTCCAAGCAGGGTGCTATTTCTCAGGAGATTCTTTGAATGTCAGTTTTTCCTTCAGTCACACTCCCCTTGCTTCCTAAAAGGACCTTGGAAAGTCACAGTACAAGATTAACCTAAAACAAGATGGTTAAAATGGACACAGAGAATTAAAATCCAAAGAGAAGAATGGGTAGGGAAGAGGAAAATATACCAACTAATCCAAACCCTTAGAGCTGGTGTCTGTATCACAGCACTGTGGACATTTTGGAGTAGGCAGTTCTTGGTGGGGTGGGGGCATCTTGTGCATTGTGGAATTTTTCATAGCACCCCTAGCCTGTACCCACTAGGTGCCAGTAGCAATCCCTAGTTGTGACAACCAAACATGTCCCTGGACATTGCCAAATGTCTCCTGGTCAGGAGGTGGGGGAGGGGTGCAAATAACCTCTGGTTGAGAATATTTGACCTAGATTTAATATGAAAATATCTGACTTTATACTTCCAAATAACCTCTCCCTGAATCGTAACTCCAGCGAGTATAAATTCCAATATTGTAATATAGTACTTGGCCATCATAAGTCCTGTTCACAGAACACAGTGGTGACCTCAAACTGGGATTCAAACCTTGGCTTGCCACTTGCTATTTGTGTGGTCGCTGTGTCTCAATATCCTTACCTATAAAACGGGAATAGCGGTTGTTTGTGAGGATTAATTGATACAATGTTTCTGAAGCACTTATCACAGTGTCTGGCATGAAGTAACTGCTCTATAAATTCCAGTAAGTTGCGTGCGTGTGTGTGTGTGTTTTTAATCTTATTTCTCCATCCAGAGTCATGGCTAGAATAAGGAAGAGAGACAGCATTTGGTATTGACTCACAGTGGAGGAAGAAGTGGAGAAGTGTAGTATGATGAAGTATAGTACTCAGGAGATATTCTAAGAGGAGTCTGATCTAGGTGCTCAGTGTCTAGGTCAATTAGATGCTGCTGTAAGAGAATACCACAGACCAAGCAATTTATAACAAACAAATGTGTTTGACTCATGGTTCTGGAGGCTCAGAAGTCAAGGTGTCAGCATCTGGCAAGAGCCTTCTTGCTGTGTGATCTCATGGTGGAAGGTGAGAGCGAGTGAGAGAGAGAGAGAGAGCTGAACTTGCTTTTATAACAAGCCCACTCTTGAGTTAATTAATTAACTCCCACAATAATGACATTAATTTATACATGATGGCAGAGCCCTTGTGACTTAATTACCTCTCATTAGGCCCCACCTCCCAACACTATTTCATTGGAGATTAAGTTTCTAACACACAAACTTTGGGGGACACATTCAAATGATAGCACTTGGAAAGGTCTCAGTATCATAAAGACACTGGACATATCCTTGGGAAGTCTCATTCCCCATCCTCTTCCCTTCACTTGGAAGAAGGTTGAACTGAATGGTAAGGAAAACCTAAGAAGAGCCCAGAGGGAAGAAAGTAAAGGGGCTTGATTACACTAGGTGGCCATGAGGTATAGAGAAGAGGAAAAATCCTAAAGGAAAGGGTTTCTTCCTACCAACTCTTAACACGGTGACCTGTTGAGGAATCAGGATGTGGATAAGGATTTGTGGGATGCACAAGAGTGGAGAAGCAATCCCCAAACTACTTCCTTGTGAGATCTTTTGTGAGGTGGAAAATACAACTTACGAATTCAATGTCACAAAAGCCTTGCTTCAGGGAAGGCAAATAAAAATTATTTATGGTGCATTCTGCAGAAAAAAATTCAGCTCTCAGACGGTAGCTACTATTGCTTTAGAAGTACTGCCGCACAATGCTGAGGGTGCTGGCTGATGACTTTGAGGCATTCAAATTGAATTATGATGTAATTCATTAGCCCAAAGTCAGGAAATGTCTAGTCAAAATGTGGCCCTTGTAAGCAATTGATTCAGTGCAAACTATTGCTTACAAAGGAAGCCTGTTTAGAAATTATTCAGAATAAGAAAGCTTTAGAGTTAGAAAACTCTGAATTCTTGTTCTGGGAACTGGACAGCTAAAACTTGACCAAGATAACTTAGATAACTTTAGTATGTCCGGGCTTTTCCATGCAGGACAAGAAAGCTTACACTTTGTATATTTGGTGAAGAAAAATTTCAGTTCACTGGTTCCCCTTTGAGTCATTATAAGCAAGTGAGAGAGAAAAAGGGGCTCTGTTTCAATGGGAAATACTTAAATTCAGAGAGATGAAAATATCTATGATTATTTTGTATCACCCTCAAGAGAATCCACAACCTTACTTTAATAGTATTCTAGAAAATTTACATCTGGAGTAGAAAAGACAATGAAGTCCAAATATGGGTCTCCCAGGGCATATATTTGCTGCTATTAGGAACCAAGTATCTGGATTCATTATGCTTTGCTGAAGGTTCTGGTAGGATTTTTGGCCTTCATTTTGGGGGAGAAAACAAAGACCTCCCTTATGCTACTGAGCTGAGGTAAATTCCAAACCATATAAGTTAGCTATCTGAAAGCCCAGCACACAACTTTTGCAATAGAAAAAGTACTTACCCGTCATCTTGGGGTAATGCCAGAAGCTTCAGGGTAGAGATTGGGTCTTGTTTTGAAACCTGGGGGTCCCAGGTGGGCCTAAGATCCCTGACATCTGGAGAGAATTCCTGTTGGCTAGTAGACCAGTCAGGATCCTTGCCAGTTTGCAAAATTCAACTGGACCTCTGTTTGTTTGCCAGGGCTGCTATAACAAAATACTAACAGTCTAAGTGGCTTAAACAACACAAATTTATTTTTTCACAGTTCTGGAGGCTAGACGTCCAAGATTAAGATGTTGGTGGGTTGGCTCTCTCCTGAGGTCTCTCTCTTTGGCTTGCAGATGGCCACATTATTGCTTTGTCTTCATATAGCCTTTTCTCTGTGCATGCTCACCCTTGGTGTTTCTTCTTTATATAAGGACAGCAGTCCTATTAGGTTTGGGGCCCACCCTTATGACCTCATTTAATTTATTACCTTTTTAAAGATCCTGTGTCCAAATATAGTCACATCAAAGGTTAGGACATCAACATAATAACTTTTAGAGGGTCAAAATTTAGTCCATAACAGGACCTTAGAGCAATGACCTTCAATCCAAGAAACTGGAGGGGAAGGAACTTATCTCACTGACCATGAGATGCTCCATTGATTGTACTCTAGAGGAGACTGACGAAGATCTGCCTCTTTCTTCTTGTCCCCTATCTAGGGGTAGGTGGTAGGCTGAACATGAGGAGAAGGGTACTTCTTGGATGAAAGTTGAGGAAAGGGAGAATAAGGTCTGATTTCCTCTGAGTTGAGTGTGGGATGATGGAGCTCTGAAATGAAAAAGAAGTGGTATTTCCATACAGGGGACACTTACAGGAAATCCTTTATCTCTTTGGCCAATCCATGAAATAAGGTGAGCACAAATAGCGTGGACACTCTGCAAGTGGCTGGATGCTGCATGCTACACAATAAGAATCCCCAGTGTTCTGTGTCTGTGGTGGGGAAGAAGTAGAATGTATCCTTTGGACAGGCTTCAAGAGTTAGGTTAGGTAGAGGATGGCCTTTTGCTTCTACCAACCTCCAGTGGTCTCCATGGCATGGTACGTGGCTCACAGAGGGAAGCCCAGGGTAAGAGAAGTGCATCCTATTTGGGCGGAGCAATAACATCTCTGTGAGGAGACCACCTCTAGCTGTGAGAGGTCTCAGCCTCTCAGAGATACAATGAGAGAGAAAGACCCTCTTCTAACTCTTTCTCACACTTTCCCGACACCCTGATTCCTTGCTCCTCATCCATTGAAGACGCATATGGACCCGAATAATTGACAACCACATTGGAGGCCGAAACTAAAAAAGGGGGGGTCGCTGGAGGGGCACATAGAAGAGCTAAAGCGACTGTGAGGTCCTGTGAGAGGAGAGTTCTCATAGAACTTGCCAGCCATGAGACAGGTGACTGCAAGAGGATGTCTCATGAGCCAGTGTTAAAGAACCCATGATTGTAAAGGAGTTGGGCAGAATGAATTTATAGAAGGAAAGAAATCACTCCTGAGACACCAGCTACTGCCTACCCCAAGACACATCAACTGTTATGTGTTAGATGATATGACTTGACTATGGAGTAAGGCCTGTTTCGTATGCTCCTCTCGGCTCTGTGTGTGGTTACAACAGATTCCAGTGAAGTCATTTCATAATAAATTTTATAACTCCCTTCTTTCATTATCAAGGGTATTATGCCAGTTAGCATAATGTTGTTGCTCTTGCCAATTCTTTAATGACTACTCTGTATCAGATGGGTTTATATGCAGACTGGAGTCCTGAATTCTCCTGGGTCTTGGTCAGTGCCTTGTATTCTCACTAATTTTTCAAGAACATAATTCTTTTTTTTTTTCTTAATCGAATGCACTTTTTGTGTCAAATCATAGCTCTTACATTTTTTAAAAAAATTTCAATAGTTTTTGGGGTGCAGTGCAGGTGGTTTTTGGTTACATGGTGTATTAGTCTGTTTTCATGCTGCTGAAAAAGATACACCTGAGACTGGGCAGTATACAAAAGAAGGAGGTTTAATTGGACTTACAGTTCCATGTGGCTGGGGAAGCCTCACAATCATAGTGGAAGGCAAGTAGGAGCAAGTCACATCTTATATGGATGGTGGCAGGCAAAGAGAGGAGCACTTGTGCAGGGGAACTCCCCTTTTTATAACCATCAGATCTCATGAGACTTATTCACTATCACAAGGACAGCACGGGAAAGACCTGGCCCCATGATTCAGTTACCTCCCATCAGGTCCCTCCCACAACACATTGGAATTCAAGATGAAATTCGGGTGGGACACAGCCAAACCATATCACTTGGATATGTTCTTTAGCAGTTACTTCTGAGCTTTTAGTCCACCCATTACCCAAGCAGTGTACAGTATAACCAATACATAGTCTTTTATCCCTCACCCCCCTCCCAACCTTCTCACCCCTGAGTCCCTAAAGTCTGTTATATTGTTCTTATGCCTTTGCATCCTTATAGCTTAGCTCCCACTTATAAGTGAGAACATAAAACATTTTGTTTTCCATTCCTGAGTTACTTAAGATAGTGGCCTCCAACTCTATTCAAGTTGTTGCAAAAGACATTATTTCATTCCTTTTTATGGCTGAGTAGTATTCGATGGTATATATATACCATATTTTCTTTATTCGTTGGTTGATGGGCACTTAGGTTGGTTCCATGTCTTTGCAACTGCGAACCATGCTGCCTTAAACATGAGTGTGCATGTGTCTTTTTCATATAATGTCTTCTTTTCCTTTGGGTAGATAGCCAGTAGTGTGATTGCTGGATTGAATGATAGTTCTACTTTTAGTTCTTTAAAGAATCTCCATACTGTTTTCCATAGTGGTTGAACTAATTTACATTCCCACCAGCAGTTTAAAAGTGTTCCCTTTTCACCATATCCATGCCAATATCTATTGCTTTTTGACTTTTTAATTATGACCATTCTTTTTTTTTTTTAATTCTACTTTAAGTTCTAGGGTACATGTGCACAACGGGCAGATTTGTTACATAGGTATACATGTGCCATGTTGATTTGCTACACCCATCAACTCATCATTTACTTTAAGTATTTCTCCTAACACTATCCCTCCCCCAGCTCCCTAACCCCCAACAGGCCCCGGTGTGTGATGTTCCACTCCCTGTGTCCATGTGTTCTCATTGTTCAACTCCCGCTTATGAGTGAGAACATGCTTGGTTTTCTGTCCTTGTAATATTTTGCTGAGAATGATGGTTTCCAGCTTCATCCATGTCCCTGCAAAGGACATGAACTCATCCGTTTTTTGGCCATGTAGTATTCCATGGTGTATGTGTGAATTATGGCCATTCTTGCAGGAGTATGGTGGCATCTCATTGTGGTTTTAATTTGTATTTCCCTGTTGATTAGTAATGTTGAACATTTGCAAATCATGGCTCTTTAGCTAGTCATTACTCACACTTTCTCAGATTTCTCCTGAAGCTCAAGTGTGAGGGAAATGGAGCTCACGACACCAAATATTTCCTGCTGTTTGGAGGTTGATTCTGACCTACAGCAGGCATGGTAAGACTTGTCAAGTTCTTCCTCATATCCGGCTATTATCAGAGTCTCTCTTATCACTCACCAGAGGAATTGTGTGTTGGTGGAAACCTTTTTGGCTGATTTGGTAGCTTGTACTTCAAAAAGGCAATGACAAATCCAGTAATTTGCAAACCACATGGTTTAATGGTTTAAAAGGATTCAATATAAATAGCAAAATTCTTAGGACTAAAAGCTAATAAGTCAATACAAGATATATATTGACTTACAGTATTGTAAGTCAATATTGACAATACAAGATTATAGTTAGCATATTATTTAGCTATTGCTGTGTAGCAATATTAGCACACAGTAGCTTAAAACAACTCACCTTTAGCAGTTTAAACCAACACACACTTACAAGTTTCTGTACATCAGGAGTTTGAGTGTACCATAGCTGTGTCTTCTAGTCCCTGGCTTCATGAGGCTGAAACCACAATATTAAATGGAGCTGCCGTGTCACCTGAAACTCGACTGGGGTAGGATCTGCTTCCAGGCTCCTGTGGTTGTTGGTAGAATTCAGTTCCTTGTGGCATGTTAGGTTGAGGGCCTCTATTTCTTGCTGGTTGTTAGCTGGAGGCCACTCTTTCTTCCCAAGATACCCACTTGCTCCCTCAGAGGCCATAAGGGTGAAACTTCCCTTGCAGGAAAGACATTAGAGTCTTATGTAATGTAATTACATGTATTCTATCAACTTCATCATACTCAATTGGTTAGAAGCAAGTCACAGGTCCTGCCCGCACTCAAGGGGAGAGGATCACACAAGAGATTAAATGCCAGTAGGATATTATGAATATCAGGTGGGTCAAGGGGGCAATTTATAGTATGCCTGACAGCAATACTGAAGAACTAGTAGTACTCATGTCCAGAATTAGAAGTAAATGAAGCTGTCATTGCACATTTATGATTTGCTGAAATACCTAGTGGAAGGAGGTGAAATAATCACATTACCTGATTTCTGGCCACTGAGAATGGTGAGCTTGTCTCCCTCTCTTTCCTGACAGCTGCAGCCTTAAGTTTTAAGAAAGGAGTCATCAACTTGCATCTGTGAGTTCTAGGAGGGAGCAACGCTGGATAGGAAACCAGATGCCCTCGCTATTCTGTCCTGAAGATGCTGAGTGCAACTGATGGACTGCCAAAGGGACATGCTGTTTATCTTTTATAGGACTTTTGTGTTCTCCGTACATATCCTGATAAGAGATAAGCGTACTAGAAGTAAAACAGGTTTCACTGCAGCTTTTTTTCTGTCTCCTATATTCCTTGTTTATTATAAGGGGCATTCTTGTTATCATCTTCTTTTGCTGCTTTTTGGGCCTCTGCAGAAATATTTCTTGCTCAAATTATCTCTTGTCTTAGCAGCTTCTGCCTCACTTTAAAATTTTTATTTAAACTCACTGTAACCACTCTTTTCCACATAGCAAATATGAATGCACAACAACTTGCAGGTACAGTTTGTCCTGCTGACACAACTCCCAGGCTTGGATATTAGACTACCTGCTGGGTATTTCTACTTGGCTATCTTAGGTTGGCTAAGTACCCAGTAGCAGACTCTAAGACAAGGATTTGAGTGTAAATAGTTTATGTGGGAAATGATTCCAGAAAACAGCAGCAGGGAGTAGGGAGGTGAGTTAGGAAAAAAAGAGAAAACTATTAAAGAGTATGATATTAAGTAGGTCACTGCTGTGTACAGCTGAGGTTTAGTTCCACCATGGGGATACTATGCAACATGATTCAGAGTTGTTGCGCCTGCTCCCATCCTAGAATGAGGAAGCTGGGGTTTTCAGTCACTTGTTGAGGGCTGTTTCTAGGGGTACATTAACTCCCTAGTCTGCTCCATGTGGTCCATGTGGGCTACAATGGCCAGAGATGACCTCAGGAAGAGAGTAGTTGGTGTTGGCAGTCAAAAGAGTTGGTTTGGGAGCACCAATCACATCTGCTTAACTGTACCTCACTGTGTCTCCTGAAAAGAACATGATCATAGTCCTCAGTTCATTCCCATTTATGATGACATAGCTTCCCCTTTTAACACCTCTATCTGTCGAGCATTACCACACCTCCATCACTTAGGCTTGAATTTACTGGGTTATCCTCAGTCTTCTGATAAGGCTGCTGAGGCTCAGAATGTTCCAGTGTGATATAGTTGGGATGTTTGTCTCCTCCAAATATCGTGTTGAAATGTGATTCACACTATTGGAGGCGGGGCCTGGTCGGAAGTCACTGGGTCATGGGGGCTGATCTCTCATGAATGGCTTAGCACTATCCCCTTGGTGATGAATGAGTTCATGCAAGAACTGATTGTTTAAAAGAGCCTGACCTCCTCCTCTTGCTCTCTCTCTTGCTTCCTCTCTCACCATATGACATGCTTGCTCCCGCTTTACCTTCCATCATAAGTAAAAGCTCTCCTCAGGGGCCTCACCAGAAGTGAGAAGATGCCAGTGCCAGGCTTGTACAGCATGCAGAACCATAAGCCTATTAAACTTCTTTTCTTTATAAATTACCCAGCCTCAGGTATTTCTTTATAGCAAAACAATGGACTAATACCAAGTGACTTGCCCAATGTCCCATGACTAGTAAATGACAAGAGTTTTGCACTACTCTACATAGCAAGGGTGTCCCGTTGGTGGAAAAGGGCTGAAGCATCTTTGTGTGCAGAAGCTTTTACCTTGTGAAGTCAGATGATCTAACCTGAGGCAATAGGAGTCACAGTCCAGTGCCATTTTTCTCTGGGCTTCCTGTTTCTGAATTTCCTGTTTCCCCTAAGCTGAAATTGGTTCACTAGCTCTCTGTAGTTACATAGATAATTTAATAAGCCTACTGAATGTCTGTCCCATGTCTTAGTCCATTCTCTTTTGCTATAAAACAATATGACAGATGGAGTAATTTATAAAGAAAATAAGTTTATTCAGCTCACAGTTCCAAAGGCTGGGAAGTTCAAGAGCATGGCACCTGCACTTGGTGAAGGCCTTCATGCTGCATCATAACACGGTAGAAGGTGAAAGATGAAGAAAAGCAGAGCCAAGGGAATTTGCTTTTAAAACAAAGCCACTCCTACAATAACAAACCCTCTGCAGTGATAGCAACATTATTCCATGACTCCTTTTGTGAGGGCGAAGAGATTAGGTTTCCAACACATGAACTTTTGCGGGACACATTAAAACCATTGCAGCTTGCAATGGTTCCATTTAGTTCTGGAACATTTGTCAAATCACATACTCTCTCTGGAGTTAATTTTTCATGTTCAGTGATTTTCGGTGACCCTTTCAACCCTAACAATGTGAGACAGGTGAGAGAGGCCTTGCTTTTTCTGGTGGGCTGGATATAAATAAATAAGGTGAGACTCAGCTTTATTTGTTTTTAATGTAGACCATGGTTTGGATAACCTTCATATGTGAAGCAGAAAATATTGTAGACATTTAAAAAATATCCATGGGCATGTTCTTTGTTTTCTTGTGCAAGCCTTTAAAGGATTACAAGAATAGCAAGTCATGTGGGTAACTTGGGCCAATAATGGTATTAATAAATGCTGTGAAACATAATGTGCTAGAGATAGCATCTTCAGGAGTCACACACAGGCAGTATTCCTCTCTTCTTGTGTGAGTTTCTGCAGGTTGTCAGCAATCTGAGGGCAACATCTTTTCTTAGGGAAAGCTAAGATATTCAGATTTACCCCAGAGTGAGTATCAAATTATCTGTGGGTGTAAGGAATACACAATGGTAGAGATTTTATTCCTAATGAGCAGAGACTGGAAACACATTTGGAAGTATATCATGATGTTTCTTTTCCTACCTCGGTCTAGTGATCTCATTGGGTTGAATTCTCTGTGGTTTGGCTTCAAACTCTTTTCATTCCAATCTTCATCTTTTCAATTTGCTGCCCCATTTTATGGTCTACATCTTTCCTTCAAAGATCCTGCTGCTTTTCATCTTCTTGATGCTTCATCTTTTATTCAAACTGTTGTGTGCCTTCTCTGTGTCTTCCCTCCATTTCGTTTTATAAGGCATTTTAGTGCATTGTATGTGGCAAATGGGGGAGGAGACAGAAAGAAGAGAGACCAGTAACCCTTCCCAGGCCAGTTTATACAGTTTTCCTAAGGCTTCCCATATATTTAATACTAAATTGAAAAAAAAAAAAAGAAACTTTGTAGAGCAGATAGAGAAACTGAGACACCAAGAGAATAAAGGACTCAGTCTGAGTTATGTGACACAGGTAACCAAGGGAATAAACTTCAGGTCATCTGATTTTTACTGTAATCTGTGATGCAATGAGATGACTCCTTTCTCTAAAGCAGGGTTGGCAAATTTTGACTCATGGGCCAAATCCTGCTCACCACAGGTCCTTGCAATTAAAAATATTTTTAATATTAATTTTTTGGCTTTACTTTAAAACATTTTGGATAATTTCATACTCACAGAAAAGTTTTTAAAATAGTGCAAAATAATGAAACAAACACATGCATATATATTTTTTTCACTGAACTGTTAAAGAATAAGTTGCAAATATGGTGCCTGTTTATACCTAAATTCTTCAGTGTCCATTTCTTATGAACTGATTCTTGAAGGACATAGATGATTCAAAAAACCTCAGTCAATACATTTCAGCTAATTTACATTTGTTGAACCCACGTTTTTCAAAAATAATCATATACTAGGCCATAAAAGAAGTCCCCTCAGAACAAAGCAAAACAGTAATAAAATCACTGGCATTATTTTTTTTCTGATTATATATAATTTAAGGTGAAAATAAATAATAACAAACTCAGTAATAAATGGATGGATATATAACAAAAAGTAAATCTCTATATGTTTGAAAGGGAAAGAGCAAATTATCCCCAAGTAAAGTAGAAAGAAACAATAAATACACGGTAGAAATTATTGAAATAGAAAACAAATGTGAAACGGAATGAAGAGCAAATGTTGGCTTTATCCAAACATGTTAATTCAGTGTATATCTGGCAAGATCAGACTTTGATCAAAAACAGCAAAAATACAAATTACCCATGTCAAAAAACGAAGGGGCCATGAAAGATGGAACAGTCTACAAAATAAATGACTATCCTCTAAAAATATCAATGTCGTAAATATAAAGAATGGTACAGAAATTGTTCAAGATTAAAGAGAACCAAAGAGATATGTTGAGTTAATGTGATATGTGATATTGGACGTTATTTTGTAACTAATGGATACAGTCAAAACAATTTACAAAATACAGAGAAAGTCTGTAATCTGTATAAAAGTTTTTTTTCAGTGTTAATGTCACTGGTACCTGGGTTATGCAATTAAATTTTTAACAGAATACAGACGTAACTGTTTGTTTAGGTGTTGTCTATGTCTGTTTTCACATCATCATGGCAAAGATTATTAGCTGCAGCAAAGATCATATGTGCCACAAAGCCTAAAATTTTACTCTATAGCCATTTATGGAAAAAGTTCGCTGAATCTGGAAAGTGATGAAGGCCTTGATATAGCGTGGGCTTAATATTTCTGATAATTGACTCCAGAAATATGGTACAAAGCCTAATTGAAACTTTCAGAGATCACCAAAAACCTCATCCATCTGGAGGAATTTTCTTTTCATCATCCTTCTTACCCTGAGAGTTGGGAATTGTTATTGCATCCTCTTCTTCTCTGTCAAGATAGAAGCAGTAAGATGCCTTGGACAGTTGCTGCATTGTGAGATTTTATACATTTAGTGTGGTAGTTTGTGCTATAAGGAAAGAAGTCCAGAAAGAAGTCCACAAAATATCCCACAAGTGATGACAATTCAGTCCTTGTTCAGTTTTAGTGCAGGACACAGATCCCAGGCAGGACCAGCTACATAATTTGTGATGTTCAGTGTGTAGTAGTCTGTTTTCACACTGCTGATAAAGACATATCCGAGACTGGGTAATTTAAAAAGAAAAAGAGATTTAAGGGACTCACAGTTTCATGTGGTTGGGGAAGCCTCACAATCATGGTGGAAGGTGAAAGGCATGTCCTACATGGTGGCAGACAAGACAGAATGAAAGCCAAGTAAAAGAGGAAATTCCTTACAAAACCATCTGATTTCATGAGACTTATTCACTATCATTAGAACAGTATAGGGGAAATTGCCCCCATGATTCAATTATCTCCCACTGGCTCCTTTCCACAACATGTGAGCATTATGAGAGCTACAATTCAAGATGAGATTTGAGTGGGGACACAGCCAAACCATATCATTCCACCCCTGGCCCCTTCCAAATCTCATGTCCTCACATTTCAAAATCAATCATGCCTTCTCAACAGTCCCACAAAGTCTTAACTAATTTTAGCATTAACTCAAAAGTCCACAGTCCAAAGTCATATCAAAGACAAGGCAAGTCCCTTCTGCCTATGAGCCTGTAAAATCAAAAGCAAATTAGTTACATTTTAGAGACAATGGGGGTACAGGTATTGGAAATACAGCTGTTCCAAATGGGAGAAATTGGCCAAAACAAAGGGACTACAGGCCCCATGCAAGTCTGAAATCCAGTGAGTCAAATCTTAAAGCTCCAAAATGAGCTCCTTTGATTCCATGTCTCACATCCAGGTCACACTGATGCAAGAGGTGGGCTCCCATGCTCTTGGGCACAGTGCAAGATGAAAATGCTGGGATCTTGCTAATAAACTGTCAAGAATTTTAAGATGGTAAAAGCTGAGCATTAAACCAAATGCAGGACCCACTGGAGCACAGAGCCTTGTGCAAATGCATAGATTGCATGCCCAGAAAGCTAGCCCTGATCCTAGGACTTTGGAGCTCAAAGGGACATGAGAGGGCACCTATCCATTTATTGCAACAATTGCATTTTGAAAACCAGCTATACCAGGCTACTCAGCTGACTACCAGGAGTGAGAGTGCAGCAGACATCAGTAGCCCTGGAGAGGGCTCGCGGCAGGCGTACATGCTTCTCTAACTTGAAATGAATTGCTGGATTGTGTACTTTCTGGATCTAAAAAGCCTATCTGGATCCACAGATCACTGAACTCCAGCCTATTCACCAGCTTCCCCTGGTACCTGGAGGTTATTTTTAGGTAACCTGTCATGGGGAGGTTTGACATGTTATTTTCATGCCCGAGGATTGGGTTTCATGGGAAGTGTTCCAAAGAATTTAATACAACGCAACACAGATATTATGAAAGGCACATTGGTTTTATTCCTGTTGCCTTACTATTAAGAATTTCTCTTCTTAGTCATCTCTTCTGCTCGTTGCCCTTCCTAACTTAGTTTTCTCCAACTTCATAGTTCTCTCTTGTGCCAGTTGCTGAACTCCTCACTGCCACACGAATTTCCTTTCCCTCATCTGCTGCCAACCCCTCTGGTTCTCTGCGATGGATGAGTTAGTGTTGTGGCCAACTTCCTTTTTGTCTTTTCCAGATTCCTTTCTACTTTTACTCCTTTGCTATGATCATATTTGCCTCTAAATTTCTAGTTCTCAAATCCAAAAATTGACTTTCTGTTTTTGTCCCGCCCAACCTGATTACACAGAGCAACTCATTCTTAATCATGGCTCCTACCTTTCCTGTTCTGTTGTTTTCTTGACCTCCTGTTCAGTCTTCCATCTACCCTAGAATACTAAAGTGTCAGGAAATAACTGACCAGCCAGTCTGCATGCCTTAGCTCCTTCATTTTTTGTCTTAGGACCACAATCTAACTGTATTTAATCTTCTTTCTTCTTAGAATCTTACTTAGTTTATTTGTCCAACTCTTTCATATGGTTGAGAGGAAAATCATCCATTATACTTCCTCTGCCCTTAAAGTAAAAAGAATTACTGAGAATGCATATTTAAAATGAAACCCAAAGCAAATTTTCATTAATAATAAACACTTGAAAGCAATTGAGATCTTTCTTCAGTTTACTGAGAAAATGATGGAATGGAGAAATAAATTAATAATGCATAGCCACATCTGCTGTATTTCCTCTGCTTGCAGTCTCTCTCTTATACCCAGGAAAAGCTCCTGAACAAACTCTGTTTCTGCTGTCCCAGAATGCCCTCCTCACACTCCTTCATGGAAACCCCCTCTTGGCCTTACAGCTATGCTTATCCTAGTCAATAGTGTTTTCCACTCTCTTGCCCTAAGGGACCTGACCAACTCAATCCTTTCTTCTGGCCCTACAGTCTCTAGGGAATTTCCTCTGTTTTGTTGTATCTGCTGTTGATTGTTGTGTAACAAACTACCCTGCAACTCCTCATCTGCAGATTTAACAACAGTGATTTAACAACAAATTTAAATTAAACAATTTAAAACTAACACATCTGTATATGGGCAGGGGAGTTCCTTTGTTGGTTTCACCTGGGCTCACTCTGCATATGCAGCTGCCTTTGGCCAGAGGGTCCACTGGGATCTCGGCTGCTGCTATCATTGATTCTGTTCAGCAGATGGAGGAATGGGGCAGGCAGGAATGAGAAAATCTAACATATATTTCTTTAAGGAAACAAACTAAAATTTGTTTCCCTTCCATCTTTTCCTCCATTCTGCTCCCATGGTATAAAATATTCTTATAAATACTTAAAAATGTGCCAACTGTTTTTATTATTTGTTTAAGCAATTTAACCATAACTGGGTTCTCTTCATTCCTGTCGTTTAGTTTGAATCACTTACATGATACCTGAATTAAGCATGGATGACACCTTATAAATAGATCAACTTAGAGTATGCTGGCATAATTTGATATTCCTAATACTGTATGGTACAGCATCTTTACTGTAGAAAATATTTAATAGGCAGTTGCTGAATAAATTGATGCAAGAATAGCTGTATGTATAATGGAATTCAAAGCAATACTAACTATCCAGGCTATTCCATGTAAAACATGACAAAACTAAAATATTGTATTTGCAATGGATGATAGAAAAAAAGTTATTAAGTGAATTTTATTTCCCATAAGTAGAAAATAGCATTGAGTACATCAATCTTAGACACCCGTCTTGAGAAAAACCTATCTAAGTCAGAACATTATCTAGATGCTGAAGGAGACTTCCGAGTAGTTTTACAGGATATTGCTATTGGAAGTTTTTTTAATGTTAATTTCATGTCAAAATGTAAAAATTCTCCTTTCTAATTTATAGTAGATGAACCATTGGTACTATTGTTTCACCCTAGAAGGACAAAGTGTTTGGGAATCAAGAGGCCTTGGTTTGTAAGCCTGTTCTTTCACTTACTAGCTGAACTCTCTGGCACAAGGCACTTGTCTTCTCTGTAAATTGTGGTAAGTGATATCTATCTCACAAGGTTGTTTGGAGAATCAAGTGGAAGTATACATATTTAATGTGTTTTACAATACAAGGTGAGACTCAAATAGGAGCTAAAGAATAAAATAAATAAATTTTCGGTTTATGGTTGGAATGGATGGAGATTTTCCTGAGATCATTTTCTACATGGAATGAATTAGAGAGTGAAGTGAGAAAAGGCTGCCTGAAGTGACAGTAAATGGCTAGAGGGTGGGAAAAGACAGAAAAACTGGACACATGGTATGTGCGTGATCTGCCTCTGTAGGAAGGTGCAGTGAGGAAGAGATTGGAAGTTAAACCACTAAGTGGTTTAGCCACCAGTGGTGCTGTTGGCTAAGGTCAGTTGGTTGTGATATTAGGTGACCCTAGGGTGACAGATGCACAGTTCATAGGGAATGCATGGTTGAACAACTCACCTGTTGCTCAGAGAAACAAAGTATATCTATGGCCACTGGTAATGAACCAAATGCCAGAACTGGCCTTGTGTCTGTCTTCTTGAGTTATGGAGTTATGGAGAACACTCATGAAAACTGTGCCAATGATCAGAAGTTACTTGACTTCAGTTGCTACAATTCTGGCCTTAGAAATGTGAAAACTGGGCTCACATATATATTTTAATGTTTGGTTCAATATACCTTCTGTGCTGGAATATATCCCTTATTTCTAGCTCTTCTCTGTTTCGTGCATATCGGTATAAGGGTATATGCATATAGGCATTTGGGTATAAGAGAGAGACTGAAATCCATCAGTAGATTGATCAGTCCTGTTCTCTCACACACAAAAATGGTGTTGCTCTTATTTCCATCTTATTAGGCATCTCTCAGGCATAATTTTCATCGCCTTATACCTGTGTAGACAGTGAACACTGAGTAACTGTTGAATGGCTAGGCAATAGCGCCTAGCTGGCTCTATCTGGTAGTGTCATAACTTGGCAAGCAGTCTTCCTCACAATTGCTAGACAATTATTCTTTAAGTAAGTCAATTTACAGGTAAACATAAAGGTGATTCCTGAGCAAGCCTTCCAGATCTCTTACTACCGAAGATAGATATCATGCCTCTTGTATTTACTCCCACAAACTCTACGGTAGAAACATGAATTGCAGCTTCTTGATCAATCTGTAACGGGTGGGAGATACCTAAACTAAAACCCAGGACCAAGAGTACGTCAGTTGCTGAAAAAGGAAGACTTGCTATAAGGTGGTGTGCCTAGAGTGTGTTCATGTGTACATGTATTGTGATGGACACACATATTTTTAACATGTTCAACAAATGAGGATTAAGCCTTGCCTCCCTCCAGCCTAATTCATCACTCTTGTGGCTTTGGCAATTTCACAGAAATGATATCCTCCCTTTTGTTTGGAGTCTACCGCACTGTAGTGCATTTTCTAGGTGCCATTAGCCTTCTCATTTTGGAAAAATCCTATCCCTGGTGACGATGAAGACCTCTGAAAACCTCACACGAATTCTTCTACTGCCCTGGACTTCCCATCTCTGCACACACCCACGCTGCTCCCTCTGCCTAGAGCACTCCTCAGCTCTGCTTGGCCATTTCTATCTACTCTGAAGGGCCCACATCAAAATGCCACAATCCTCAAGAAGCCTTTGCCAGTCCTTAGCAGAAAATTAATTCCTTCCTTGTCCCTTTCTCCCTAACTCTTGTTTCTTGCCTCTTCTAAAGCCTGGATCATGGTTTGCCTTGTCCAGAGCAGCTCATTCTCAGGAAAGGTCTTAACACTTTGCTTATTGCAGGCACATTAAAAATAAGAACAATTATTTATTTGACCTTATAGTTCCTGTTAAGCCCAACAAAGTGCCTTGTGTATAATAGGCTCTCAATAATTATTTGTTGAATAAATTATATTACATTTTATAAATATTTACAAAGGAGAGATCATTGCCTTACATGGTTTACAAAAAAAAAAAAAAAAAAAAAAACTCTGTTGAGATAAAAATAGACAAACAACAAGAATTTAAGCTGAAGGGTTACTTCTTACACAATGAGGTTGTGTCGTTTTGGATATTTGGAACACCTCTTAGAATTTCCGCTTCCTAAAGAGCCTGCTGCTCTAGCATTTTGCCCACATGCTAAAAGGCATCAGAATAGATTTTGATAAAACAGAATATTTTTAGGCATTGTAATCAGCCCAGCTCTGCCAAATTCCTGGCCTTTGGTATGTGCTGCTGAGTAATGTCAGACGCTCACACGTACACACACTGACATTTACAAGGCACGAGGTAGGCTCCGCCAAGTTCAGAACAAAACCCCCCTTTTGATTGGTTCACCAGAACTTCCTCAGATGCATTTATTGTTTGCTACTGGAGGAACTGACAGTCTGCTGGTACCGATTGAATTTCCATTCTTTTCTTCACTTCCATTCTTCTCTTCACTCGGGGAAGTGAAGCTGTGGACTCAGAAGGTTATATACTCAACTGCGCGAGGGGGCCCTTGAGCCTCTCTGGCATTGATACTGGTGGAAGCTACACATAGGAGTGGGGCTGCATTAGATCTTTCTGGTATGAGATTTGTAGAAATGAAAGTGAACAGGGCTCCACTCCAAACACGTACTGAATGATCTTAGAAAGTTCCTTCCCGAAAAAATACTTTTACCTAAAAAGACAAAAAGAGATGAAAAGAGAGCACTATTTTATGATTGCACGCCATGAAAAAGCCAGAATATATTTAGTAACCTTTGGAATTCCACTGCCTTTTTAGCCGGAGGAGCATCCCAAAAAAGGAGACAGGAGGGCATTGCGTGTGCACGTGTGTTTGAAAGGACCAAATCTCTGTCAGACAAAAATAGTAGATAGGTAGGTTATAGAAAAGAATTTCATAAAACTAAGCAGAATGAATTCTTTTTCCAAAATAGTGCTGTTTTGTGAAAGGTGTTTCTCTTCACATTACCGTATATGGCGAACTCTGAGATTTGTAAGTGGCTCCCCTTGGAGATGAAGTTACTGCTGAGAATTCAAATCATCTGCCTTAAAAGCTGATGTAGGATTTATGATGTATTGGGCATTATTTTCTCTTTAGGGACATTCTTTCTCCAATGGTGATTGAGAATGTCAATCCTTCTGCTCCCATAATGACCCTGGGAGTTAGATGTGAACCCTGGGACGTGCCAGATGATCTATTCTGGCCATATGCAAGAAAGCACATGCTCTAGTATTGCAGGCACTAAGGATTCTGGAAAAGTGTAGACATGTGAGTTACCTTCTACTTTTTTTTTTTTTTTTTTTGAGACAGAGTCTCACTGTGTTGCCCAGGCTGGAGTGCAGTGGTGCAATCTCAGCTCACTACAACTTCCGCCTCCTGGGTTTGAGCAATTCTCCTTCCTCCGCCTCCCAAGTAGCTGGGATTACAGGTACACGCCACCATGCCTGGTTAATTTTTGTATTTTTAGGGGAGATGGGGTTTCACCATGTTGGCCAGGCTGGTCTCCAACTCCTGACCTTAAGTGCTTCACCCATCTTGGCCTCCCAAAGTGTACCTTCTACTTCTTAACCCTGAAGAACCATTCTTGGTTAAGAGCCATCTTAAGAAGGCATCACCACAGCCTCATTTCCATAGCAGGGACTGCAGAACTTAACAATAAGTGTTCTGCAGGGGTAAGAGGAACCATTCATGATTCATGATGCCAAGCACGAATGGAGAAGGATGGGCTCACTGTGCACACAAGTCATCCGTTGATACCTGCCCCACATCCCCATGGGCCTCTGCCATGGGCTGTCTGTGCCATGACAATGGGGTGCTCCTGGCTTCACCCTTTGCATTGTAAGAACAATAATACCTTACATTTTACAGTGCTTCTGCTTTACAAGAGACATGCAGAGCTGGCTTTATCCCTTTCTCTCTCATTTCTGCACCCATCAGATGAGGACATGTGGTGCAGAGACTTGCTAAGGACACAAAGCTGGGAAAAGACTGAGTTGAGAGTGGTCCCTGTTCTCCTGATGACTAATCCAGGGCTCTGTTCACTTTGTGTGGGCACTCAGTATCCACAGATGGAAGGGTCTGTCTTTAGATGACATTGAAACATTTCTATTTTTTTTATGACAGAGGAAGAAAACATATACTATATTGCAAGAATTATAATATTCGAGACATGACTATGGAAGAAGCATCAAGATTATCATAGGACATTTCTACGTCTCTGAGATATGTTGGAAGCCAGGCTCACATACCTAGATCAGAAATGTCTTAGAAGGACTTTATGATGTGCTCAGTCAAGTGACGTGCTATTAACTGGAACAACAGCTGTTTGTTTGGTCCTTTGGACTATCCTGGAATCAGTTGATTCACTCTCTGGTTATTATGATGACCAGATAACCAGATGATAATGCTCCTTCCAGTTATTTTGATTTTCTGTTTGTTTAGCTCTGTAAGATTGGACTTTGTTTGCTTTGGGGACAATTAGTCTATTTACTGGCAAACAGGAATTGAGAAAATGTACATAAAAAACTGGTTTCATGACTTACACATGATATTTTAATTTTAGAGATTTTAAGACTTAAGTTGGAACCAGAGACTAATCCAATTGTTTTTAGACAGTGAAAGGGTTTTATATTCTGTTCAGTTTATTATTTCCCAATTTCTTGTCTATAAAACCAACATTTGTTTTTCTTTTTTTAAAAATAAATCTTGGCCAGGCATGGTGGCTCATGCTTGTAATCCCAGCACTTTGGGAGGCTGAGGTGGGTGGATCACCTGAGGTCGGGAGTGATCTACTAAAAATACAAAATTAGCTGGGCATAGTGGCATATGCGTATAATCCCAGCTACTCGGGAGGCTGAGGCAGGAGAATCGTTTGAACCTAGGAGGCGGAGGTTGCAGTGAGCCGAGATCATGCAATTGTACTCCAGCCTGGGCAACAAGAGCGAAACTCTGTCTCCAAAAAAAACAAAAAAACAAAAAAACAACTTTTGCTTATGGTGGTTCTGAACAAAATATAGAGGTTAAAAATTGGCTTTGAAATTTTTCTGTCTAAATCTTCATTTGCAACATCTCTTCTGCCCTTAACTAACTGCTGGTTTTAGACACATGATTTCAAAAAGAAAATGAAAAAAATTCTAGTCTACTTCTGGAATAACCCACAGTGGAGTTTTTAATTTGCACGTGATACGTGCTCTGACGTTAATCTTGCTCTGTTTCAATTCTAAGCTCAACAAAGTTCCTTTGAACAGTAGATATGTTTTCAAGCAACATTCAAAATGATAGTGGGTTATTTTCAAGATCATTCAAGAATTCATGCATTTGATAGAAGCCCACACCCCTTAGAAGTATTAGGTGGAGAGTAACTTAGGATCTCTCTGTGTCATGAAAATGAACTAATGTATCTTAATGCTCTCTGAAGTTTCAGAACATGGAGAGTGGAGAAGAGATGGCTGAAAGCTTCTGTATCATAATATTTTAGGCCCAACTGCATTTCTGTTGCCAAAAATTCTTTCTTTCATTTTTGTGAAAGACTGAACCAGGTTCTAGAGTTAACTCTGTCACTAATGAACTGTATGAGCCTGGGAATATTGCTTAACTTCTCTGAGACTTTATTTTCCTTTTCTTTTCTTTCTTTTTTTTTTTTGAGATGGAATCTCGCTCTGTCACCCAGGCTGGAGTGCAGTGGCGCAATCTCTGTTCACCACAACCTCTACCTCCTGGGTTCCAGCGATTCTCCTGCCTCAGCCTCCCAAGTAGCTGATATTACAAGTGTGCATCACCACATCCAGCTAATTTTTATATGTTTTTAAAGTAGAGATGGAGCTTCACCATGTTGGCCAGACTGTTCTAGAATTCCTGGCCTCAAGTGATCTGCCTGCCTCGGCCTCCCGAAGTGTTGGGATTACATGCATGAGTCACCGCTCCCGGCTGAGACTTTGTTTTCTACTCTATGAAATGGGTTTGGCCTAGTTGACATCTACGGTTATTTCTGAAGTTATTAAATTAGTCTGTTAAATTGTGTCTGCACTGGGATGTTCTACACAGTGGTCTTAGAGTAGATTATCTTACAGCTAAAAATTAAATATGACGAGAGAAACTAATTTCAGATTTAGAAGATTTTTCTCCTCAAATCTCATTCTATAGGATATTCATGTGCTTCTTTTTTCTTAATTTAACCTGATATATGCCTGGGTTTCTACATTTATCAGTATATTTATTCACTGTGTTGTGAATACTGTTGGTTAGTCTTCCCTCTGTGTGTTTCAGAAGTATGTACTTGGCTATTAGTCCTAAACTTCAAGATGAGTGACTTGTCTACTTCTTGTAAAAGCATTGGTCTGTTCTATTAGATTGGTGAAAATAGCAATGACAAAACAATTGACTTAATAATGGATTATTTTTATTTCTCAACTAGTGGTTTTGGCATGTCAATCCACAGTTTGCTGTCCTTTTAGAAAATATACCAATTTTTGGAAGTGAATGTCAACATTACACAGCTATAGACACTCCTCTGATGTTCTCATAAGAGATACCCTATCTCTCTCTGGTTATGTTAATTTTAATTTCTTACAGACTGATCTGTTACATTGGCCGAGAGCCATGTCCTCTTAGCCTTCAACTGCAGTGCTCACCCTGCTCCTGAAATTGCTGTCCTCCTGTGCTGTGAGCAAAGACCGTGTTAAAACAGATTGCCTTTTACAGGATCATACTCTGATGATCAAGTTCAAGGTCACCAAGTGCTGAACAATCTCAGTCTTCACACTTCTTGATTGGATTCTTGCACATTTAAAAAAGTGACAGGGCTGTTAGGAATTTTGTGTGGAATTTTGGCTGTGTGTCCTTCATGGCAGAAAACAAGTTCATACTTTCAAATTATCGTAAGATGGGCAGGTACTTTGGATCCTCTGACTTTGAGGTAATCATTTCAACTTTCTCTACATCAATCTCCTCCTCTAAAAATGGGATAATAATAGTATTTACCACATAAGTTCTTATGAGAATTAAATGAGTTAATTTGAGCATGGAACAGTGCTTGGCCCATATAACATAGTAACAATATAAGTTGTGCTATTAGGATTATAAAGATATAGATGTATATATAATGATTTTCCCTACTGAGAAGAAAATCATCATCTTGTTCCTAGTCACATTCATAGTCTCATAAAGTTTTAGGGTTCCAGGAAATCATAAAGGGAAGGTAGTCCACTCTCTTGGCCAAGGCTGGAATCTCCTACAATATTATAGCTACCTTAGGAGGTAGAGCAAACTCGTACAGCAGAATGCAGCTCACCACTGGTTAGCTAAATTAACTCTGCTTCTGGGATCTAAGGAGCCCTGTCTCCAAGGTTTGATAACACATTAAACCCAGATCATAAAGTGTGCGATGTTTATTGGACAACAAGATGTATCAAGCATCTAGATCCATTTGCTCAAATATGGGTCAGTTGGTGGGACACATATCCTCGTGAGTTTGGTAATATGAATAGTTTAGCTGGCCTCCAAGTCTTTGGAGAAAGCGAAGTAGAAAATGGAAATTCTCTAAAAGTTCTAAGGAACAGGGCAGGAATATTACCAATCTTTGTAATCTCTCTCTGACAGTGGAAAGAGGAACTGATTTTTAAAATGAAGGTTAGCTCCATATAATTGATAATGGTGCGTGTTTTCCCAGAAGAAGGAATATTTATTTCCATGTCTCTGTTTCCTGTTCATGTGTGCTTTGTCCCAAATCCTTTTGGTTTCCAGGAATTTTCTTTAGAAAACCCAGATATCACAGCAATAATCCCCAAACCTCACAGAATCTTCAAAAGTAACTTGAGGGAAAGAATCAAGCACAAGTGGTTCAATACTTGATGGAAACTTGTGTAAAGAGCAATGTCACTGCCAAATGAAAAAGAACTTACTCCAGTCTACCATGTTTATTTAAAAGCAGAATGATACTTCTGTTATCTAGAGGACTTTTTAAACTGAACTCATAATTATTTTTTTACCAAGATATAGTAAAAGGTGAATATCATTGTTAATTTATATTCTTATACTTCTGTTTTAAAAATAATTTCAATGTTTATTTTATATGTTTCAATGTTCATTTTAGATTCAGGTGGTACATGTGCAGGTTTGCTACATGGGTGTATTGCGTGATGCTGAGACTTGGGGTTCGAATGATCCTGTCACCCAGGTAGTGAGCATGATAGCCAATAGGTAGCTTTTCAGCCCTTGCTCCTGTCTCTCTCTCCCCACTCTGGTAGTCCTCAGCATCGTTTCCATCTTTATGTTCATGCATACGCAATGCTGAGCTCCCACTTATAAGTGAGAATATGTGTTATTTGGTTTTCTGTTCCTGTGTTAATTCACTTAGGATAATGCCTCCAGCTGCATCCATGTTGACAAGAGAATGTCAACATTACACAGCCATAGACACTCCTCTGACGTGCTAATAAGAGATACACTATCTCTCTCTGGTTATGTTCATTTTAATTTCTTGCAGACCGATCAGTTAAATTGTCTGAGAGCCTGTCCTCTTAGCCTTCAATTGCAGTGCTCCCTGCTTCTAGGATAAGATTTCCTATCCACGTTGGTGCAAAGGATAAGATTTTGTTCTCTTTTTATGGCTGCATACTATTCCATGGTATATATGTACCACATTTATCTAGAGGAATTTTGACTCCAACATTTTCAGGATTTTATAACATGAAAGTCCATTTTAAACAGGTAGTTGTGTAGGAGTATTGTAACTCTGAAAGATAACTTCATCTTCACTTCTGGACATTTCCTTTGAGGGTTGAACAGAACAATTTTTTTTTTTCTGCACAGGATCACCCAATTAATTTTCATATGTATTTTCATCATTAACCATTGACTTGGAAGGTTTTAAAGTCATTCTGTGTCAACTTCAATTAAATCCCACAAGACTCGGAGAAGCTGATCTGGCAGGAACCTGCTGCTGCATTTTTACAGATAAGTACATTAGGGCTCTGTGAGGTCCAATAGCTGGACTACGGTCAAACAGGAAGACAGAATGGGTTCCTCCAGCTGGGCCTTGTAGGACAACTCTAGATTTGCTTCTCTCCACCCAGAAACTTTCTCCTCCCAGGTCATAGCAATTCCCATATCTAAGCATGACTTTCAGTTCATGTTTTCCCCTCTGTTCCACATTGAAAACATCAGGTACACCTGTACACTCCATGGCCACAACATACCTGGATCTTCTAGATCTGTCCATTTCCACTGCTACTAGTGAAAGGCGGTGTCTCTTGAGCCTCTATTGCACGTGATTTCTAACTGGGTATCTTGCTTCTACGTTCTCTGCTCCATAAATTTCTGTCTCCATGGAGCAGCCGGAGTGATCTTCTTGATAGGCTCAGAGCCTTTTAAGAACTTCTCTTCCCATGTGGTAAAAAACCTCACTGCACAGCCCTGGCTTATCAAGCCCTCCATGCTGTGGCTGTGTTTGACTCTCAGCCCTCCCTCTTCCACCCTCTCCCTTCCCTTCTTCACCCCTGGCAGTGGCCTTATTTGTGTTCTTCAAGTATATTGAAATGCTTCCCCTCTCAAATTTTTAGTACTAGCTCTTCATATGTTCTCCATAGATTATCATATAGATAGTTTTTTTTTTTTTTTTAGATTGGCCCTACTTTAATATCACCTCTTCTTGGACCACTCAATGTAAGATAGCTTATCAGTCACTTTCTATCACGCCACCCTATTTTGATTTCCAGTATAGTTACACATTTTATAAGCCACATTTATCACTCATATATTCCTTTAAAAATATTTATTTTCTGTTGCTCTCCTCCCTACCTGCACGCAATGTTGTGAGTGAAGACCTTGCTTGTCTTACTGATCTCTGCATTCTCAGTGCTTAGTGATATTTGTTGAATGAATGCAGGGCAATACTATGTCTATGCTTTCTCATTATCTTCTGACTCACTGCAAAGACAGGAGTCCCCCAAGGGCAAGGAACATAGTAAGAGTAGTATGTACCTCATGTTGTTATTGAGACATTTCAAAACATGTAAACGTATTTACAGTGATGAAGTATACAGAATACTGCCTGCCACAGAAAAAGCTCCAAATAAGTATCAGCTGTTGTTACTGTAGGATGTATACATATTTTTATATTCATATAGTTTTGTTATACATATGAAACAAAACGTTTTATCAGTTTTTATTACTTACACATATCTACATGATATATGGTGTTAGCTATTGTTATTATTCTATTATTTGATAGAGTATCCAATAAAATATGTTACAAGATTTTGCAGAATACCATCAACTAAATGTCAACCACTTCTTTCTCACCTGACTCTATTTCAAGATTCAGCCAGATTTCTCTTTCTGGGCGTGTTAGTATTTTTTAGCTAAGCAGCTGCAGTACCTGCACTTACTGAAGTCGTCCTGAAGGTGGCAGCGGAGAGCTAAGGTTTGGAAAATGCTTGTGTTTTTGTATACATGCTGTGGGGATTTGAAGGGGGTGGGATTTGAAGGGGGTGAGAAAATTATTCCATGGACCTGTTTTTGCATCTTCAGAATTCCTTTCATCATCATTATTGTTGGGAAGGGGTGTGTCATATGTCGGGAAGCTGCTCAAATGCAAATGATATGTGGGAAGTGGCAGCCCGCTATTATTCATAAAACCTCAGGCAACGTGAGAGCATTAGAGCATTCATCAAGATGCAGGGAAGTGGAACTGCTGGTGAGGTGAGATAGAGGGCAGGTAAAGGGAAGAAAAGGGCTTGGCTTTGGATGGGCACTTTCTTGGGTCTGAGGACTTCTTGATGTGTGGAGAGGGGTGCAGACAGGGGAGGTCAGAACTGAGCCCTCTAACTGGCGGGGCCAGAGCAGGGCCCCTCTCGTCCGGGTCTAAGGCAGTGAACTCGTGGAACAACCTCATACAACATCCATCTGCTTGTTTAAATAACAAGCAGATTCTATGATGTCTATGTGTACAAATCAGATTCTCTGGGGAGTAAGTATGTGAAAGGAGACTAGAAAGACATGTCTCAAAATCTGAAATACTTCATATTGACCACCAGATGACAGTGTTGCACCACTAAGTGCGCACACCACAAGCTTCCATCTTGTAAGCTCTAAGAAATCTAACACAGATTCGCTGTGCCTCCCACTGGCAGCAGTCATTGGAATTATGCTTATAAACAGCAATTATTCTTTATTTGCACTTTTTCCATAAATGAGGAATACATTTTTTTACCAATAGTGGCTACTGTATGTATGCTTCGGTTATTGTCTTGGGAAAATTGGTGTTGAAAAAATATAAATTATTTTTAATTATTTTTAATACCAATTATTTTAATACCAATTAGAGTCTGTGACTCTACGCATTTTGTAATTCAAAATTTGTGAATAAAATTAATTAGCATGTGAGTTAAAGTGCAGTATTCCTTCAGCTAGAACTGCAAGACCAAAAAAAAAAACCCCATACAACTGTTTGGTTTATAATTTACTGTTTTTAATTTATGGCATATAGTAAGATATTCTAAAAGCATGAAACAGAATGGTTCTAAAATATGATTTTATATAGTTTACGTGTTTATAACCATGTCTATCTAAAATAGCTCTCTGTAATGCATTTATATGGTTGAAGAGTTCGGAAAGGTGATTATCATATGAAATAATATATGTAAAATACCCAGCTCAAGCCTCATACATGGCAGGAATCATAATAAATAGAGACTCTTGTTTCATTCTTGAAGAAGAAATCATAAATTAGTGGATAAGTGCAAAAATCCTTTGCTACTCTGGAACAGGAGAGGCCAAACAGTGAAATATCATAGAGTGAGTTGCCTCTTAATGCCTTTCTAGTTGAGTAGTCAGAGAATGAAAAACTACTTAGGGTTCTACTAGCCTTCCACAGACACTGCAGATAAAAGTGTTCGGCAATTAACCACGAATGACTTTCAGGAACAGTAAATCCCTGCTTTTCTATTTTACTCAACTTGGATTACATCTGTAGTGCAAATTTAAAAGAACACTCTGGGGACAGTTTTTGCCAGGATCTACTTACTGTCTCATTATTTTCTTTTTTTTAATTGCTAATTTATTTTTGAGAAATATTTTAATTTTTATTTTAGGTTCAGGAGTACATGTGCAGGTTTGTTATAAAGGTAAACTCGTGACTCAGGAGTTTGGTATACAGATTTTTTAATTACCCAGGTACTAAGCATAGTATCAGATAGTTTTTTCTCTTCTGAACCTCTCCCTCTTCCCAGCCCCCACCCTCAAGTAGGCCTCAGTATCTGCTATTTCCCTCTTTCTGTCCATGAGTTCTCATTATTTAGCTCCCACTTACTAGTGAGAACATGTGGTATTTGGTTTTCTATTCCTGTGTTCGTTTGCTGAGGATAAGAGCCTCCAGTTCCATCCGTGTTTCTGCAAAGGACATGATCTTGTTCCTTTTTATGTCTGTGTGGTAGTCCACGGTCTATATGTCCCATGGCTATTTTCTTTGATAGCCTCAGAACAATAAAGCATTCAGTACCCACAGCAACCCTTGCAGCTACCAGATGCCATTTGCATGATCCAAGCCTAACAGTTAAAGATGAATGGCCTTAATGGCTGGGGTCATCCAACTTTCACCATCTTCTACTTTAGGCTTTTTCCTCCTCCTAATAGGCATAGATGGGCTGAATTCCTTAATTAAATAAGATCTCTTGTTTGAAGCAGTTTAGACTGCAGTCATTCACCAAACTTTTCTTTCCTCCCTCCCTTCCTCTCTTCCATTCTCCCTTCACCTTCTCTCCTTCCTTCTCTCTCTTTTTTCTTTCCTGCATCCCAGTGTCTTGTTACTTACTGTATTCTGTTAAGTTTAGGTACAAACAACAGAAGCAAATGCTTTATTTAACTCCTTATTTCCTGTTATGGGCTGAATTCAACCCAGTCAACACCTTGATCGTGAACGTCTAGCCCCCAGAAATGTGAGAAATAAATTTCTGTTGTTGAAGTGACTCTGTCTCTGGCACTTTGTTATGGTAGCTCTAGCAAATGTACACATCCCCTTAGATTTTTTTTTTTTTTTTTTAAACATGGAACACTTTTAGGAATGTGCATGTCATCCTGGCGCAGAGGCCATGCTAATCTACTCTAAATTGCTGCTGAAGCAAGCACTCCTGTTAGATTCTTCAACCCCCAAATTTTCCAAGACTTCTTAAAATACTGACTTTTCAGACGTTCGGGTCTCATCCCTGCTGTTCTGCACTCCACCACTGCGGCGCACTTGACATTAGTGACTACATTTGTGTGAACGTGAGCAGATACTAAACCCCAACATTTTGGAACAGTTTCATTGCACTCCTACCAGGTACAGCACATTCATTAATTTTAACATCTACTATCACAATGGCACTTAAGAAGTTATCAAGAAATGGAATAAACTTAAAAATGGTGCATAGAAGAAGAAGACAGAAGACCGTGGCCACAGAGAAAATTTTAGCGTAAAGCCTTCTTATGCTGTTGTGCTAGCAAAACGTTTCTCCCTCAATAAATAGACATGTGTCTATAGGGCTTCTTCACATTCTGGTGTTTGGGTGAAAATATTGAAATACTGTAGATGGCACCATGACATCGCACATGACTGTTTTAGAACAAAACCACTGTGTTGTTATCTCCCTCCCCCATTTTTTTTCCTTTTTTTTTTTCCTTGTGGGTAAGTTACTGGAACCTTTTAAAAAATGATCATTTATGGTTAAAACTTGGAAAAGGAATGATGCCCATTTTTTTTTTCAAGTTTACTCTCATGGTCTGTCCTACAAAGCACTAGTCAGTAACCTCCCCTTGAAAAGTCTCTGGATAAGTACATCATTATTCTAGCTACCAGCACTTGGTGAATCCCCATGTTAAACTCAAACACGTTTTGAAATTAAACCTCAGAGATGTTCCCAACCTTCTTTCGTGTCTGTAGAGATAAGTTTACCAAATGTTAACAAAGAAATAATTGTTCTCAGAACTTATGGCAGCAGAGTGATGAGATGTAGAGGTGCTTTAAGACTGAGGCACAAATAATGCTCTGTGGCAAACATAAAGGAACTGTTCAATAATCACTGTTTTCAGCAAATGTGCAACTCTAAACCAGGGACCAGCAAACTTTTTCTGTAAAGGTCCATCCAGATAGTAAATATTGTCACCTTTATGGACTACACGGTCTCTGTCCAAGCTTCTCAGTGCTGCCATTTTACCTTGAAAGCAGCCATAGACAATACATATACAGATGGGCATGGTTGTGTTTTGTAAATATTTTATTTACAAAAACAGGTGGCAGATTTAGTCCTGAGCGATAGTTTGCCGACACATCCTCAAACCCAGGCTTGCTTTCCCTCTAAAGAAGGCTCTCTCTTGTGGTGATTCCTCAAAGACCTAAAGACAGAAATACCATTTGACCCAGCAATCCCGTTACTAGGTATGTACCCAAAGGAAGAAATATGTATCACTCTATTATACAGACACAGGCACACATATGTTCATTGCAGCACTATTCAAAATAGCAAACACATGGAATCAACCTAAATGCCCATTAATCATAGACTGGATAAAGAAAATGTGGTACTTATACACCATGGAATACTATGCAGCCATAAAAAGGAATGAGATCCTGTCCTTTGCAGGGACATGGATGAAGCTAGAGGCCTTAGTATCCTTAGCAGACTAACATAGGAACAGAAAACCAAATACCACATGTTCTCACTAAATGATGAGAACACAGAGACACACAGAGGGGAACAACACACACTGGGGCCTGGTAGAGGGTTGTGGGTGGCAGGAGGGAGAGGATCAGGAAAAATAACCAATGGGTACTGGGCTTAATTACCTGGGTGATGAAATAATCTGTACAGCAAACCGCCATGACACAAGTTTGCCCTATATAACAAACCTGCACAGACACCCCTGAAGTTAAAATAAAAGTTAGAAAAAGAAACCTCTTTACGTATTAGGTGTGAATGCCTAATACAAACATTTTCCCTCCCCTTTTAAAACTCCATGCTGATGCTGTCTCCATATGTTTCAAGCATGATCTTGTGTCGTCTGTTTTGGAGGTAAAATGTTGAGGAGTGGGTTAGGAAACCGACTTGTGAGTGTGACATTGGAGATGGGTCTAATCATGATGTTGGCCTGGACATATCTCATTTCTTCCCATGGGACCCATCTGGTTTGATTCGACTTTAGGAATAAGAGTTTAGATTTGAGATTGTGCTTGGTTTGGAGCTGGCCTGGTAAGCATGGAAATGCTCTTCAGTTATCTTGGAGCTAACGCATGTGTATGTTAACCAAACAGAAACCAACTGAGGAAGTAAGTTATAGTAGTAATTGTATTGGAGGTAAAGCATATGTACAGTTATCAACAGTGCCCTGTGTCCAAAAATATGCATTAAATAATTTTCAAAAATGTATTTATTAACATATTTTTTCCGTAGTCAAGTTCCACAGGAGCTAATTCTGAATATGGTTCACTCAAGGCCACTCTACCCAGAAAGTTGGGCAGAAGGGATCAATTCCCTTTTTTTTTTTTTTTGAGATGGGTCTCGCTCTGTTGCCCAGGCTGGAGTGCAGTGGCGCGATTTCGGCTCACTGCAAGCTCTACCTCCCGGGTTCACGCCATTGTCCTGCCTCATCCTCCCAAGTAGCTGGGACTACAGGCGCCCACCACCACGCCCAGCTAATTTTTTGTGTTTTTTAGTAGAGATGGGGTTTCACTGTGTTAGCCAGGGTGGTCTCAATCTCCTGACGTTGTGATCCGCCCACCTCGGCCTCCCAAAGTGCTGGGATTACAGGCATGAGCCACTGCGCCTGACTGGGATCAATTCCCTTGAGAGGCATTGATCTGCTAGGTTCTTTCTTGCCTGTCTAGACTTAAGCAGACTCCAGAAGAATAAAGCAAATAATTTCTAGGAATTCAATCTTGTAAACTTCTGGGTCAGGTAAAGATTGCAGGTTGCTTTTGATAGTTTTTGGCATCATTTGAATTCTGAGCTTATGACAACACTGTAGTTGTGCAATACTTCAGCATGAAGCCGAGGCTGGTGAAGAAAGGGTACCTTTTCCCTCCCATAAAAACCCTCTCCAACTAGATTTGATGTATTTTGCATGGATTAATTAATAAACAATCGCTATTGCCCATATGGAAGCTATGATAGCCAACTGACTGAAAAGTAGGCTGGAATCTGCAGTTAGCCATCGGGTTTTAACCCAGTGTCATTTGAATTCCTGCTTTATGTCAGCTCTCATAGGGAATAAGACATTCCAATGGGTTACCCACACAATAAAGGACTTTGTCTATTTTCATGTGTTTTGGCCAGTTTGAAAATCTTATTGCGTGGTTGGGCTACACAAATAGACAAAAGTAAATAGAGAAACCTGCTTCATGGAATAGCTTTGGAAACTGTGGTTGCTACTTATAGATAGGCTTTAAGTAGTGAGAATTTCCATTATAAATTTACCAAAATGATCAGAAAAGTGAATTTACATGAAAAACATACACTGGGTGTTTGGAAAGTGCTTTTTCTATGGACAGGGTGTGTTAAAACGCATATCAAGGGAACTCTTTGGGGGAAGACGAGAATTTGCACAAGGTGTTGGGATGAAAAATATTGCTAACTTGTTTTAATTATTGGCTGAAACTTGATGGAAAGAGGAAAAAGTCCTCCAGATGATACAAAGTAGACCTTTCTTCTCATGCTCCATAGAGGTCTTTTGGGAAGAATTTCCCATTTCTACTCGTGTTTGGAAAACCTCGGGTGTGTATTTTCACTGTGTATTTAACCTTCTTTCCTGGCTTCTAGAACTGTGCTGTCCAATATGGTAGACACTGGCCATGTGTTGTTTTTGAGCACTTAAAATGTGGCTGCTGTCGCTGAAAAACAGAATTGTTAATCTTCTTGAATTTTAGTTAATTTAAATTTGAATAGGCACCTAGGGCTATTGGCTATAGGGACAGCACAGGTAGAGAATCTTTCCATCATTACAGAAAGTTCTGTTTAGATAGCGCCCTGCTCTAGAGGGTGACCAGACAGCAATTTTTGCTCATAAGACTCGTTTTTAATATTGAAGATTTAGTTTTCTCCCAACTGATGAAGTTTATGGAAAAAATGCTAGGAAGATGGCATTCACTTTATTCAGATCTTATTAACATTTTCTCACAACTTATTTTTTTCCCTCAGTTCTGAGTAATTCTGTTTTTATCCATACTGTATTATATTTAGTTCCTTCTAATGTAATTAAACAAAAATATCTTAATTTCAGAAAACACTTCTTTAATTAGTTGTGCTTGAAATGTCCTGACTAATCCTTACTGTAATAACTGAATGGCCAATTTCATAGCCTCAGTAGGAAAAACAAAAAAAGAAGGACCTGGGTTCTTCATCTGTGCCAAGCAGGAAAATACTGTGGTTCAGCAATAGAAAATGAAGAGGGAGGAAAAGTTTTAGGTCATCAAATGGGGTCAGAAATATGCATGTCAGTATACTTTTGCTGCTCTCGCGAATTTCCCGGAAGGGTATCTGCGAATACCTAATTTAGTTTTTTTTGGTTTCACTTTAAGTACACACGAGCTTCTGGAAAGGGCGACATTTATATATTTTTTTCATTGTGGTTTACAATCCAGTGTAGGTATATTTCAGGATGTCGCTCACGATTTCAATATGGTCATAGAATTATTCAGAAAAAGCTAATTGAAAGCAAAATGCATTAAAATGACTCGGATTAGGCTTCCCACAGACGCCAACTGTCTGTTTTGTCCCCATTGTAAACACAAGTGCCCCAGAAGTGCTTGTGCTGAAATTGGCCTCTGTTGAATGAATGCATTTAAATGTGAGAGTTTTTGTATTATTACAGGGTAAGAAACATTGCAAGTACAAAAGTGTTGGGGACTAGAGCCATCCTCTGGGAGGTTTTCCTAGGAGGTAAGCTCTACTGTTTCGGAGTTCAGGGAGTGGGGCAGTGACCTGCATGAGGAGCCCCCAGGGTAAAGGCCCAGAGTCAAGGCCCAGGGTCTTGGCTTCTCCTTGGGACTGTTTCCCAGGTCACAGAGAAGTTTCTGAAAGGGAGACCCAAGTGTCAGAGATGGGCAGATTGAACTGTCCCTGCTGGTGTTTACAAGAGACACTTGACGTTGATGGAAAGCATAGGGAGGACAGCAAGAGGGAGCTGTTCTGTGTCCACATCAGCACCCTTTCCCCCTTCCTTGCCCTTTATCTTGTCTCATCCTTACCTTGTTGGAAAAACACATTGGCAACATCACTCCCCACTCAAAAGGTTGCCAACACCTTCTCCCAATAATAGCGATCAACATATGTAATAGACTTCAGCTGTCTTTTTGGGCGATCTGGCAACAAACTTAACTGAAAACAGTCAGATTTTTACAAAGAACACTGCTTTATTGCTTAAATGTGGAAATAATACAGACCACCAGCTAAGCTAATAGCTTTCTGAAAAAGAAAGTTCAACGTGTCCATTGCTACTTCAATAACACATACATAAGTGGAAGGTGACAAAAAAGATGAATACGTAAAGAGGGGCTCTCGGGTGTCGGCAAATTGTTGCTATTCTGAGCTCTCCACTTGCAGCAATTATCTGACTGTCGTCTGAAGAAGCTAAGAAACAATCCTCCAGCCCTCCCATAATGCCCTCTCCAAACAAATGAAAACGCGCTGCAATTGGCTTTGCAGTGTTTGCTCCCAGCCTGCCCCTTCCTGTGTTTCTCCCTGAACACGATTCTTTGCTTTGCAGGTCATCCTCTCACCCTTGCATTCTGTGTGTATATTACTGGCTAGCTGCCAATCAGCAATGGAAACCTCCCAGGGTTCTGGCAGACCTGGCTTGTGAAGTTAAGCAGGGCTTGGTGAATTTAGCCCATTTAACTGAGATGTGAGGGCAGTGAAGTGATGTTTGTAGAGAAAGGCACAGTTCTCCAGAGCTCTTGAGAATCCTTAAAAGAAATATATGCTCCTTACAAGTTTTCATTGTAAGCTTGGTGCACATTTCTAAGGCGGCTGGGGAATCATACAGCAGCTCATCTTTTCTTCTTCTTCTTCTTCTTCTTCTTCTTCTTCTTCTTCTTCTTCTTCTTCTTCTTCTTCTTCTTCCTCTTCCTCTTCCTCTTCCTCTTCCTCTTTCTTCTTCTTCTTCTTTCTTCTTCTTCTTCTTTCTTCTTCTTCTTCTTTCTTCTTCTTCTTCTTTCTTCTTCTTCTTCTTTCTTCTTCTTCTTTCTTCTT
>NW_012108630.1:276470-295752 GCF_000951045.1 Mandrillus leucophaeus
CCTCCTCCTCCTTCTTCTTCTTCTTCTTCCTCTCCTCCTCCTCCTCCTCCTCCTCCTCCTCCTCCTTCTTACTAAGCTCTGAAACCCCATTAAAACACAAGTAGGCTATGATTTCAACACTTCTAAAGAAAAAAAGGGGCAGATTTTTGAAGTCTTGTTTTCTCTGGCTCTGCCTCCAAAGCCTCAAAAACATTTTATAATAAGTGGGTAAAACTCCACTGAGGGGTTAGGCATGGTAGCTCATGCCTGTAATCCCAGAACTTTGGGAGGCCGAGGTGGGCAGATCACTTGAGGCCAGGAGTTCAAGACCACCCTGGCTGGTATGGTGAAACCCCATCTCTACTAAAAATACCAAACTTACCTGGGCGGGGTGGTTCACACCTGTAGTCCCAGCTACTTGGGGGGCTGAGGCCCAAGGATCGCTTAAACTCTGGAAGCAGAGATTGCAGCGAGCCAAGATTGTACCACTGCACTCCAACCTGGGCGACAGAGTGAGACCCTCACTCAAAAACCAACCAACCAACAAAACTTCACTGAAGACAGAAAATCTGCCTCCCCAACCCCAATCATTTTGTATTTACTGAGACCATTGTCTCTTTTTACTTCTGAGTTTATGGAGAGCCTCTTTTAAATCTCCCCAGCTGCTCGAATTTTACATATGGAAGGGAGGTGGGAACTATTCAGTCTTAGAAGAATAAAGTTTAAACCCCTGTGAATCTCAAAATATCAATAAATGAAAGGACACCTATCTGTCAATTCTGAGTTCCCCAACTGGATCAGTTGTGACTTTTATTTCCTTTGCACCTGCCTCTCTCATCCTTTTTTTTTTTTTAATTGTATCCAAACACAGCCAGCAGGTTTCTGAAAGGGCATTATTTTTTGTTTTTTTGAGATAGAGTGTCACTCTGTTGCCCAGGCCGGAGTGCAGTGACACGCTATCGGCTCACGGCAACCTCCGCCTTCCAGGTTCAAGTTATTCTCCTGCCTCAGTCTTCTGAGTAGCTGGGATTACAGGCATGCGCCACCACACCCAGCTAATTTTTCTATTTTTAGTACAGGTGGGGTTTCACCATATTGGCCGGGCTGGCCTCGAACTCCTGACTTCAGGTGATCTGCCCACCTCGGCCTCCCAAAGTGTTGGGATTACAGGCGTGAGCCACCGCGTCTGGCCACTGAAAGGATATTAGCATCCTCAGGCTTCAAGTTTGTTAACAAGCAGCTCCCCACTTCTAGACTCACTTAAGAGAACTGTGAAAGTATCCTGATTTGCTGTTCTATTGCACTAATGAAAGACCAGGAAGCAAAGATAGTTGGGCTTTGTGAAGTGAAGCAGCAAGGAAATAGAGCCTACTTCAGGGACAGTGTGGGCCTGACGTTTCTTGCTTGTCCTTCCATATTCTCATCCTAATAACTAGAAATGGGCTGTCTCTGCAGGCCACCTTGTTGCAGCAAGAGCTGTCATAAGGCGTTGAGCTGCCTGGATTTTGTAAGTTTCATATATCCTGTCTGTAGCAGATTGCAAGATGTGATGTCAATCCTATACCCCTTCCTTGTGTCTACCCTCCTTGTAATGTGCCCTTGTAGCTCCTTCCATCAAAAGGTAAAATCTGTTTTCCCACTATTTTAACTTGGGCTGATCTGCTTTAGTTTTCAGTATGGGGTAGAAGGGCCAATGAGCCAGTCAAGCCCAGACTTCTGCAGGAGGCTGAATTCCACCATGACCCTTACTCTTGTGGAATCTCCTTGCCTTCACTGTGGTCGGCACTTATGAATATGATGAGCTATTACTCTTGTGATTATGTTATGTTATGTAGCAAAAGGGATTTTGAAGATATAGCCACCTTTCCAAATCCATTGAGCATAAGATAGGGAGGTTATCTGGGTAGACCTGACCTTATCACATGAGTTCTTTAAATCTGAGTCTAGTGGTCAGAGACAGGCAGTCCAAGGTCTGAAACATGGGAAGAACTTGACATACCCTGACTGCCTTGGAGATGGAGGGAGCTTTGTGATAAGGAATGTGGGTCATCTTTAGTGGCTGAAAGTGGCCTCTCACTGACAGCCTGCAAGGAACCAGGGACCTCAGTCCTACAACCACAAGTAACTGAATTCTGCTAACACCAAGAATGGGATTGGAAGCACATTTTCACCCCCAGAGCCTCCAGCTAAGAACTTAGCCCAGGTGACACCGTAATTTCATCCTCATGATACTCAAGGTAGAAAACCCAGTCCTATTGCACTAGACTTCCAATTTACAGAACCGTGAGCTAGTAAATGACTGTTGTGTTAAGGTGCTAAGTTTGTAGAGATTGTTATGCAGCAACAGAAAACCAACATAGCCCCAGAAGACCTCATACACTTCTATTCTCTCTCGGAACCTTGGCAAGATCATGAAGCCATGCCCAGACTAGCCTGCTGGGGAATGAGAGACCATATGAAGCAGAGCCGAGGAGCCCCCACTGAAGCTGGCCAACTTCCAGAAGCAGGGCCACCTGACCAACCCACAGTTGATCACAGATGCCCGAGGGAACTCAGCCGAGTACAGAACCACACAGTTTGTCCCACTCTGACTTGCTGACCTCCAGAACCATGAGTTATGCAAGTGATTGTTGTTTGGGCCATTATGTTTTGGGATGGTTTGTTACAGAGCAATATTTAATGGATAAAAAGTCTGTCTTTATAAGCAGACACCAAAGTTGTCTCAATGCTGAGCATGCACACTGCCACATTTAGAAAGGTTGGAACTGATGATTCTTCAGATAGAAAGCTTTTGTTGACTCATGATGAGACCCACCCATTTCAATGAGGTACTTAGGCAGCACACCGTCACAGAGCTGATCAAAGCTGTGGCATAGGTTCAATCAGGATTATTCTACAGGTCATATCAAAGTTCCTCACTGCTCCTTCACTTCATGTAAAAACAATTCATTTATAAACATTTATTTTTGATGAGGAGCTCAGGGTAAATTATTTTACCAACTCACCTTTTCACCATTATAAATATGACTGCAAATTATAAATAAGTAAAATATTTTTAAAAAGTCGTCTTGCCAAATTTCTAATTATAGTCGAAAGCAGACATGCTGTGGCAGACAACAGATATAAAAAACAGAGATGAAAACATTTCAATGGTGTACTCGTGCTGTCAGAGTTTAAAAGTTATATTTGTAAATATATGCAATGTGTCTCTGTGTGGAGTCTAAACTGTTTTCAGTGAACTCCGCCTGTTTGCAAACTTGGGTTTCTTCTTCGGGGGGCTACTGTCTACTTTATGTTCCTAAGATAATCAGGCAGGTGTGTGAAACAAATGTGAGTGGCTCAGTTTCATTTTGAGCTCCTGATATGGATATTATAGATCTTGAACTTAGAAGGGTTGATTGCTATAGTATTTCAGTAATAGGAGGTGTGCAATGGCATCTGATGTTAATACCCTCTCCCAGGAAAGATGATAATGGCTTTTCTCCATCCCTAAATGAACCAAGAAATAATAGAACAGACATCTGTGGATGGAGGTTGGTGCAACATTAGTGTGAAGGAGAAAAAAGATCAGCAATAGGGCTGCTGTTGCTGGGGAAGTGGGTGAATGAACCATTCCTAAATGAACCAAGAAATGTTAGAACCAACATCTGAGGATGGAGATTGCTGGAAGATTAGTGTGAAGGGGAAAAGGATCAGCAATAGCGCTGCCGTTGCTGGGAAGGGGGTGGGGAGAGGCTGTCGCAGAGGAAGACTAAACAGTGGCTTGCAAAGGACAGCAAGCAGGCTACCAAAAGGTTACATGGGGCAAAACTCCTGTGTGTGAGAAAAATGGGGTTGGGGGGAGTGGGTAGGCAACTTAAGTCAAAACACTAGTGACCCACAGAGAAAAGGAGAGGGAAATGTAAGGTGCGGGTGGAGGAAATACATGTTCAAGTTCAACTGTAGAGAGGTCCACAAGTGCATCACTGGTTCCTTTATCATGAGACCTGCATATATGGCCCAGGGAGAGGCAGCTGTTGGATTCTTAGGGTACATAATGGGATTTTCAGCTGGACACTGTTGTGGATGCTCAGCCGAGAAACAAAGCCAGTGTTATCTAAGAGGAATTCTGCTACGAGCAGGGAAACGGAAGGCCACACAATTTGTGTAAACAATATCACTGCTTATTCTTAATGTTTTTGTTTGGGAGGTGTGATGAGTAGAGCCCAAGTTGACCCCAGTGAAGCTTCACTATCGCACAGTCCTTGTTCCGGAGGTACCTGGGTACTACCTACCGACAAGCAAAATTTTATCTAGAGGCAGGGAGAGGATTTTGAAGGACATTTGGGAGAAGGGAATAATGGTCAGGTCTGAGACTCAGCAGAAATCAAGGTTTTTCTTGTTCAGACAGGATATTTTCTTCTGAAGAGTGGAGATCTCCGATGATTTGGGTGCACACGCTGGATATGTACTGGTGATCCTTTCTGTTGTCTCCTTGGGAAACATTATTTACACAAGTTCCCTTATCCCTACCTGTGGCCTCCCTACCAGTCCTTTTCATGCTTACATCCATTCCTCCTGCCTACAGCCTTCTTTTGTTCTGGGCGAGGGAAGAGCAACTTAGTGAACTGGGTCTCAGAGAGGGAAATTGATAGTGACGTCCACAACCCACAGTCTTCTGCCTTCACATATGCAGTCCGTCCTAGGAGATGCTATGTGACCTGGGACATCCCTTGATGCCAGCATATGCTGTATTATCTTTGGGAATTCACACGAGACCATGTGTGCTCCTGGCACACAAGTCCTCTGCTTTATTCATCAGCGACCCTCAGCACACATCACAGTGCCTGGCACACAATGGGTACTGAAATACCATTTAATAAAGGACACTATGATGGTACACATATAACTATACAGCCATTCAAGTAAATATTTTTCCCATTCTCTTTAACACAGGACATGACATCTTGAAGAGACGATGGTCCCTGGGCATTCTCCCTCTGTGCAGCATGTAGGGCTAGAAATAGCCACTGTCCAGCCCTGTACCTCAAAGGCAGCAGGAAGCCAAGTGTCACCATCGGTGATTTAGCCCGCTTCCTAGAACAAAAGGGCAGGAGAGGCTGGGTGGCTGATGAAAGCAAGTATCTTGTCTCAAGTTCAAAGCAATGCTTTTCTGACCTACTAGGTTTCTAGGAGTGACACGTGCCACCCAGGGACTCTGGACAAGCTGCCTTGCATGTCACCACCTCTGTGTGGGCTACCAGCTCCTGGCAAGGTTCATGGCTGCAGGCACAGGCTGTGCAGTCCTAGGGTGCTCTGCAGAGTTCCCAGACAGCTTGCAGGTAGTTCCAGGGACTGCTCACTTCTCTTTTTTTCTCTTTTCTCTCTAGCCCTATGTCGTGAAGGGACTGCTTACTTCTAAGCCAGGTGTGTATTTTGTTTCCTGGCCAAGCCATTGTTTCATAAAACTTTAGATTTAGGGGACATCTAAGGACACAGAGAGAATGAGGCAGCATCATTCCTGAAATGGGACATTTTCATGGGCAAGTATGAATGTCTTCATACTGGGAAGATAGCTGCTTCCCAGCAGATTCTGAGTATGGGTTGTATAATTATAACACAGAATATGGCACTTTTTCAGAAATTGGATATTTATAGATTCTAGCTCCATTACATAGGATCTATGTGACCTTGGGTTACTCAAGCTCTATAAGCTTCAAGTTCTTTATATGTAAATTGAGCATCATAATATAAACAGGGTATTGTGAGAGTTAGGTGGTTCTCATTCCTTACTCCTAATGATTCTTTCGATTTGAAAAGGTCTGCTCCTTCCCTCTTCTCCCTTCCCCCAACTTTTTTAGCCTAAGGCTTATAGCCTCTCTCCACCACTTCCTCCCTCATGCAGGATTTATTTATGCAATTGATGGGTATGACACAGCAGGTGCCGTGTATCCCATCCTCTGTCATTTCACCCATGGGCAGGCTTCTTATAGGGAGCATGAGCTTTTTCTGCTGGGATGGGGTAGAGGGAGGCCTGCAGTCCTCCCAGAGCACTGCTTGACTTGTCTGTCATGGTGGGCTGCCTCTGAGAAGGGCCCCTATAATATTCACACACATGTGTGATCTTTTCCTCTTGAATGTGGCTGGACTTAGTGACTTGCTCCTACCAAACAGAATGTAGCAAAAGTGTCAGATATGACTTCTGAGGTTAGCTTGTAAAACATTGTGACTTCTGGCTTGCAGGCCTCTCTTTCTTGCTGTCTTGGAGCCCAGCTACAGAAGGAAGCAAGCTGCTATGTTCTAAATAGCCCTATGGAGAGGTCCACATAGCAAGGACTCACGTCTCCAAGCCAACAGCCAGCAAGAAACTGAGGCCTCAGTTCAGTAGCCTGTGAGGAACTAATTCCTGCCAATGCCGCATGAGTGAGTGTGGAGGCAGGTCCTCTTCCAGTGGAGCCTCGATGTGACCACAGCCCTGGCCAACATCTTGAGTATAGCCTGGTGAGAGGCCCTGAGCCAGAGAAGCCATGCTGTACCTAGATCCCTGATCCATAGAAATTGTGAGAAAATAAATATGTATGTGTATGTGTGTGTGTATGTTTGAGACAAGGTTTGCCCAGGTTGGAGTGCAGTGGTATGATCATGGCTTACTGCAGCATTGACCCCCCAGGCTCAAGCGATCCTGCCACCTCAGCCTCCTGAGTAGCTGTGACTACAGACTCATCCCACCATACCTGGCTGATTAAAAATTTTTTTTGTGGCGATGGGGTCTCATTGTGCTCCCCAGGCTGGTTTTGAACTCCTGGGCTCAAGTGATCCTCCTGCCTTTGCATCCCAAAGTGCTGGGATTATAGGTCTGAGCCACTACCCCTGGCAATGTTTGTTCTTTTAAGCTGCTTAGCTTTGAGGGGTTTTGTTACAAAGCAATAGATAACTAGTACAGCTGGGTAGGTCTGGCTAATCTCGTGTTCAGTCTTAGGAAGCCCTTTGCCCCTCAGATGTCAGTGGATTCTCTGACCTTCCCTATGTTGGTCGTAAAGATGACAGTTTGTTCTCCATGTGTTTTTCTTTTGGCATTATTTCCCAATTATTTTTTAATTAGAAAAACTGGGAAAGGGCGTGGTGTGTTGTTTATCACTCACCAACCCCTCTTCTAAAAACCTCAACATGAACACTCTCCATAGGTATTTGTTTCTTGCAAGAATTTCTGTAGGCCAAGCTTGTCCAACCCACAGCCTGTGGGCCACACATGGCCCAGGACAGCTTTGGATACAGCACAAAACAAAGTTATAAACTTTTTTAAAACATTATGAAACTCTTTTGTGATTTTTAAAATTTTTTCTCATCAGCATCATTAGTGTGAGTGTATTTTATGTGTGGCTCAAGACAGTTCTTTTTTCCCAGTGTGGACCAGGGAAGCCAAAAGATTGGACACCCCTGCTGTAGGCATTTCTGCAAGTGAAACAGTTGGGATCCAGCTTTGCCTGAGACAGTGCTCTTCCAGTCCCGCTGCTATCAACAAAAATGCACATGCTCTTTCTAGGCGCTGCTATAAGACTTAGCGGAGGCTTACGTGCTTTGAGGTGCCTTTACCTCTAAGCCCATTCACAGACATTTCCTAGGCCACTGTCTTGGCTTTGCCATTTGCTCCTATTAAAACCATTCCCATTCAAGGCCTAGATCTCAGGGACGAACATCTCAAGTTCATGCAAAGGAGGAATTTTGGGGCTTAAGCAGCAACTAAATTTTGAGGTTACTTGAAGAGGAGAACTACAGGCTTTCTCACCTGCCCATGTTATTTTGGCAAGAAGCAGAGACAGAGAAACCTAGAAGAAGATTAAATGATTAAAGACTTTCCAGAAAGCGTTAATAAGGCCACAAGAATTTGGGTACCCTTTGCTTTTTCTCACGCGTTCTCAATTCAGGGAAACTAAGTGAGTACACTCTCAGTCCCAAAGCTTCAGTGTTCCTGGCCGTGATTAAAGCATGGTCTAGGAATGGACACTGTATGACTAGCCCCTCACCAGGAGTCACAGCTCCAGGAGTCACTGCTTGATCCCTTCTGGAGGGAAAGAGGGAGAGATCTGTGTCCTGGCAGCTTGAGAAGGTTAAAATGTACTGTCTCAATTTCTTCCCTTGTGTCCTATTTCAGAATCTGTTAAAGAAGTATTTAAATCAGAAAAACAGCATTTGGATTTTATAAAATACAACAGATCAATTCCTACTTGTGGTTTTACCCTGGAGCTTGGCATGGAGAACAGTTTTAACAGACATTTTTCAAAAATCATTAGGTTCACCAAAATTCAAGCCGGCCCGTGACATTTGGATTGGATCCATTTTTTTAAGCTAATACTTTTCCACCGCCTGTGGTCTGCAGCTTTTAATCATTCCCTCTACATCATGAGTTTAGAAGAAAACAAGTATTTGCCTACCGAAGACATACTTAGAGTTCCTCCATGTTCATGGATTTCTGGGCAAACATAATCACTTGAATAGGAAAGAAAAGCACAGTTGATCAATTTCCCACCCTTTAGGGAGGCCCCATGATTTCTAATAACTCCTGATTTCTACTGCTCAGCCCTGTCAATTTCCTTTGGGCCTAGCCTGGTGGAACACTTATTTTCTTATCTATATTAGATTACTTAGGGCAATCAAAAGTCATAGGTGATAATTATTAAAATGGAATTTTATTTTAGGGGACATTAAATACTTTCAATGTAGGATGATAATGGAATGTGTCTACATAGTTAATTTGTAAAGACATGTCATTTTATCAGGGCACTGAATTAGTTACCGATTGCCACTGTAGCAAATTACCACAAACTTAGAGTTTAAGACAACACAAATTTGTTATTGTCTAGTTCTGGAGGTCCCAAGTCTGAAATGGGCCTTGCTGGGCTAAAATCGTCACCCTGCATTCCTTGGCTCATGGCCCTGAATCGCTCCAATCTGTGTTTCCGTCGTCACATGTATTGCTATAATTAAATAGCAGCAGACTGCTTCAGATTATTGTATGTATGCATACACACACAAGCCCTCAGGCTTGCTTGAATGAAACAGGTCTGGTCTGAATTGATTTTCTTCCCAGAGAAATCAGGCTGATAAATAAGTGGTCCTATTTGAACATAAAATTTACCTACACATTGAGAGTTATCTAATGAGTCCATGTACAGGCATTTTTAACATCCCTGCAAATTAATACATTATATGCTCTTCTTTTCTTCTGCACTAAATCTTAAATCTACAAACCAAAGGCCCAAATTAAATGATTGAACTTCATGAATTCTATAGCATCCATAATGGAAGTAGCTCCTTTTTTATTTTGAGCACACAGGGTGCAACTTTGAAAGGTTAGCTAATGTATTTTTTATTCCTGGAAACTATTTGTCCTGTGTCCTTCCCTTGTTTCCAGGCAGCTGCCTGGGCATTAGGTTTTACCAACTTGTCCTGAGGATGATATAACCAAACCAAAGAGTTAATTCTTAGTTTTTGGGTTTCGAAAGCTTGGCCTTTGAATTTCACAAGGCAAAACTAAGAAAGACTTTGGGACTATACAGTTATTCCAAAGCCACTGAAGTGAAATGTGTGGGTGTCCTGGGGATGCATAGACTTCCCAAGGGAGTACGTGGGGACTGAGACAGTGTCAACAGAATCAACCTCCAGATGCTCAAATCCCCTATGTTTTCTTTTCTCAGACTCATCCCTCTATAGGCACCCTTATGACTTGCAGAGTTTCTTTCTCATTTTTTCTCCTCACATTTGCCCTTTTCGTGTTCCTACCTCCATCCCTTGATTCACTCCTTATCTTGCTATGGTGGAAAAACCCAAGCAAAGGGACCCTATGAACTAGTACTGATATTGAGAAAACTAATTGATCTGATAACTGGGGACCACATTCTTTTATAGTGATTTTTAATTCTTTGCTCAGAATAAAATTTGAAAACCTACTTAGGATATTCCAAATAATCTTTTTTTTTTTTAAATTATACTTTTAAGTTCTAGGGTACATGTGTACAACGTGCAGGTTTGTTACATTTTTTTTTTTTTTTTTGAGACAGGGTCTTGCTCTCTTGCCCAGGCTGGACTGTAGTGGTGCAAGGATTCTCATGCCCCAGCCTCCTGAGTAGCTGGGATTACAGGCACCCACCACCACCCCCAGCTAATTTTTGTATCTTTAGTAGAGACAGGATTTTGCCATGTTGGCCAGGCTGGTCTCAAACTCCTGACCTCAAGTGATCCACAGGCCTTGGCCTCCCAAAGTGCTGGGATTATAGGCATGACCCACTGTGTCTGGCTTGAAAATAATCTTTGGCGCTAGACTACCGTGCTATGTTTAGGATGTAACTCTAAAACAGCTCAAAGAATTGAAAGACACCGCTATAATAAAATCGATTCTATTTTCAACTACTTAAATACATTTTTTTGGACAAGTCTTTTCAGTGCTATTTTTAAAACAAAGAACAACATTGATATTAACCTCTGTCTCATTCTATTGATAAATAGTATTCATTCATGGAAAGATTAACTAATTAGAAAAAACAGACTAGTCCTGCCCATTTCATTGAGATGGCTTTCCATTAAAATTTAAAATTTTAAATGTATTTATTAACATTTAAAATATATTTGTATTGTTTTGATCAATTGTGTACTAAGTAAGACGTATTATGATAATTCCCAAAAGAAAACTTAAAAAAATACATTTGAACCTATATAGTCAAGGACCTTTTTAAAAAATGTTAATTTATACCCTTTTCTGTGGCGAATTATGACAGACTTATTTAGTTAAATTCTTTCAAGTATATTATTGTATTAGCATAAAGTTCTGTGGGGGAAAATAGAATGGAAATGCGACTTCAAGGAACATTATAAAACAAGGTAAGCATGTACATTTATATATTTAAGTGAACAGTGATGAATATCACATTTCTTTGGAATTTAAATTCCATTGGAAACATTTAAAGGATCTGAGTAACAATTTTATTTTAGACTTCCAATATTTACAATTTACTGAAAGTCACTTTTAGCAACTACTTAAAATGATGACCAAAAAAGCCTGTAGATGTCAACCTAATAATGTGCTGGGGGTACAATGTCTTTAAAAATTATTTTGGGGGATAGATGAGTAAAAATAGACAAATCAAACACCAAGGTATAAAAATCATCCAGAATGATTTAAAAGCAAGACTTGAAATGAGATTGAGAATCTGGACTGGGGATGGCAGACAGCATTGCTTCTGACAGTAACTGGGTCTGAGTTAGGACATGATAGAACTTGCAGAGTTCAGTCTGAGAGTTGGCAGTACCTAAACCCTCACTCTTGTCTGGTATCTCTGGGAAGCTGTTGATGTGTGGTTAGGGGGCTAAGCGGGAGAAATGCCTGAGATTTCATCAAGTTCTCTCCATGTGTTTCCTCCCAGTGTTCCCTCTGAGTTTGCAGCTCAGTTTTCCGCAGTGATTACCTGTCTCATGAATGTATCCCTTTTAGTTTACCTCCCTTCCTAGTCTCACTTTCTCCATTGCCCTACCTGTGCTTTCTGAGATTATCTCCCAAATAAACTACCTGCACCCAGGTTCTATCTCAGAATCTGTATTTGGGGGACATGAAAACCAAGAGATGTGCCATAAGTCACTTACTTATGTAGAATAGATTTAATTTCAATCCAATTTAGCATGCATTTATTGGGTGCATGCTAGGTTTGCTCTAGGGACACCCAACAACATTGACTTATTAATCAGGATGGAATAGTCAGGACTAGCAGCTGGTCCTCTCTACTGAGTGTACCTAAAGGGATTTAGGGAAAACTGACCTTGAAGAAATTAATCTTAAAAAGACGTGATACCACTTTGGGAGGTCAAGGAGGGCAGATTGCTTGAGGCCAGGAGTTTGAGACCAATCTGGCCAACATGACAAAACCCCACCTCTACAAAAAAATTCAAAAAATTACCCAGGCATGGTGGTGTGCACCTGTAGTCCCAACTACTCAGGAGGCTGAGGCAGGGGAATCGCTTGAACCCAGGAGGTGGAGGTTGCAGTGGGCTGAGATCATGCCTCTGCACTCCAGCCTGGGTGACAGAGTCAGATCCTGTCTCAAAAAAATAAATAAATAAATAAATAAAATAAAAAATAAAAAATAAAAAAAAAGGCGCGATACATGGAGTGAAGAAGCCGATCTGTCAAAAGCCAGAAAGCAAATGCGGAGGCATACTAAAGTCAAATATTTAGGGGAATTCTTTTGGAATAACTAATTTTTCATCAGACAATTTTCTCTTCTTATGAAATTTGCTGGCGCTCTGTTATTACAACCAGGAACTATAAGGAACCCAAATATAACGTCTGGTTAAAAAACAAACAAACAAACAAACAGTTAAGCTGTATTTGTAAGAGCAAATAAAAATCATGTTGTATTATGGAGTTACTAGGAAATAAGCAGGTTTTCCCCCTTAGCTTTCATTATGGCTCATGCAAATGCTAGTAATGCAATTATGTAAATATCTAGTTGAGGTTTGGAGAGCTGCCTTTATTATTTAACTCTAAAGTTATAAAATGCCGTATTTGCATATTACATTTTGCAGCAATGGTATAAAGCTTATGAACAAGGTTCTATTTTTTAGAGAAGTGTTGAAAACAGAGGTTTCTGCCAGCAAGAATATGAGCCTTACCTAGTATTTAGCCTTGAGCTTTGAGCAAGGGCTTATGTTGATACCCATAAATGAAGAAAACCAAAATGAAAGAAAAACAAAAAGCACGTTAATAACTCTCACAAGTAATTAGCAAACAGAGCCCAAGGGCTTGAAGAAGGGATTAAGTTTCTGATCTCTCTTGGGTGGTTCCTCAACATATGTGACCTTGACCAAGTGTTGTCCTCACTTCTTCCATCTGTAAAGATGAAAGCAACTCTTAATACTTAGAATCTTTGCTGAGGCATTGGTGTCAGTTGATTCACTTTCTGATGGTCAAAATTATGGAATAACTCCTTTTCTCACCACAAAGTTGCAGCATTTTAATAAGGAACAGGCTTGGGTCAGAAAAAAAAACGCACCATGGCAAGGCAGTGCTGGCTGCGTATCTTCATAGCATGTCTGAGCTGGAAAGAAGCTGAATTATCATCTAATTTTACAAAATCATTTTTGGGTTCGTAGTATGTGCCAGGCTAAACACTGTGCCAAACACTTTACAAAGATGATCTCACTCCATCATTTCATCAGTCCCATGAGGCGGGCATGATTATCAACATCTTATTGATGAAGAAACAAGCTCCAAGAGGTAATGTGGCCAACGTCTTAAACTTGAAGTCGAAGAGCAAGAATCTGAGCCCTGTTTTAGATTTTTAATCTCTGTATAAACTTCTTCCTTTTATTACATCTTTTCTCTTTAGAAACAAAGTCTTTGGAAACTCTGTGCAATGCCAAGATCCCCAGGGTAATAAGTAACAGAGAGACTTTGAATGCAGGTTCAGTTCCAGTCCCAGTCCTGTGACGTGGTTCAGCAACACCTGCTACTAGTCCAGGCTTCCCTGTATAGTAGAGGAGTTGTCTCCATGCAAGTGTGCAGTGACATGTAGACTAATTGTTCTCAGTGTTTTAAAATGAAATCTAGGCCAGGCGCGGTGTCTCATGCCTGTAATCCCAGCACTTTAGGAGGCTGACATGGAAGGATCATTTGAGGCCAAGAGTTCCAGACCAGCCCAGGCAACATAACAAGACTCTGTCTCTACAAAATAAAAGTAAAAATAGCTGGCCATGGCAGCGTGCAACTGTAGGCCCCAGCTACTTGAGAGGCTGAGGCAGGGGGATTGCTTCTGCCCAGGAGTTGGAGGCTGCAGTGAGCTATGATTGCACCACTGCACTCCAGCATGGGTAACAGAGAGACTGACTCTGTCTCTCTCTTTTTTTTTTTTTTAATAAAAGAAATCTACAAGGCCTGTATGGAGTTCTGAAGATGCGGATCCTGCAGGTATAAAAGAGTCAGGCCCCTCTCATGGCCTTTCTGGATGCCTTTCTTCCCAGGAATAACCAGCACAGGAGCCAGGTCATTGTCCTTCGCTGATAAATGAATATAATCATTATTTTTAAAATGGAAACAAATCTCTCAAAGAATTTTCAACTGATTTTTGAAACAACAAACAAGCAGCTTTATATGGGCAGCTTGAGCAGTTTTGTTTTACAAATCCTAAGTCTGTTTATTTAGCATATTTCTTCCTCTTCCATCGGACTCCTGTTTCTGCTGGCTTGGCTCTTCATTTACCTAGAACCTTAGTTCATCTGCAAACTTCACTGTATGCTATCTCTTCTCATTTGAGAAGTTCTTTTTCTCATATTAATCCCCAAATCCCTCTTTAAATTTATTTTAGTATTCTCTTTTATTAGTTTTTTTAACCAATAAAATTGGTATATTTTTACTCTATCTTCCTACCTTCTGACCTGCGTTTCTATACTAGATCTAGATGGAAGACAACAAAATATTCTCACATTCATGGTGGCTCAATTTTTGCAACACCTTGCAAAACTTTTGGAAGTTAATGTTCATTCCTTTATAAAAATGTCTGTTTCTTTTTATATCTTCAGAGAATGCAACCGAGGCATAAGATATGATTTCTATTTACTGATAAGTAATTTTTATTTCATGGGTTTGATGATTGCATCAAACAGATGTGTGGTGTGTGTGTGTGTGTGTGTGTGTGTGTGTGATGGTTAAGAATGTGAGCTATATTACTTAGGTCAAATCTGGCTCAAATCTAGTGTGACCTGGGGCAAATCACTTCACTTTTCTTTGCCTCAGTTTTTCATTTGCAAAATGGATAGCATCTATCCTGAGAATTCCAGTGAGGACCTGTCAAGTTAATATATGTAAAGTAATATACATCATTAGTAATATATGTAAAGTACTTAGAACAGTGCCTGGCTCAGAGTAAGTAGGATGTAAGCGATAGCTGTTATATGGTGGTCTAGTTCACTATTTTTGCTATAAATTCTTACTATAAATCCTCCCAATTCAGCTGTTTATTCCAAATCAGCACTGTCTAATACAAACACAATGCAGTTCATATAAGCCATGTAACATTTCCTAGTAGCCACATTTTAAAAAGGTTAAAAAAAGATAAAATTAATTTCAATACTTTTAATGCCTATTATGTAAAAATACTTCAATATATAATCAATATAAAAATTATTCATGCTGGCCATGGTGGCTCATTCCTGTAATCACAGCATTTTAGGAGGCCGAGGTGGGAGGATACCTTGAGCCCAGGAGTTCGAGACCAGCCTGGGCAACATGGTGAAACATCTCTCTACAAAAAATGCAAAAATTAGCTGGGCATGGTGGTGCATGCCTGTAGTCCCAGCTACCAGGGAGGCTGAGGTGGGAGGATGGATTGAGCACTGGAGGTCGAGGCTTCATTGACCTATGATTGTACCACTGTACTCCAGCCTGGGAGACAGAGCAAAATCCTGTCTCAAAAAATATTCACAAGCAGTTTTACATTATTTTTATCATACCGTGTGTGAAATCTGGTGTGTATGCTATGATTGTAGCACATCTCAATTTGGACTAGCAACCTTTAAGTACTCAGTGACTACATTTGCTGGCACCTACTATACTGAGCAGTACGAGACTAGAGTGCAGTGGTGCCATCTCGCCTCATTGCAAGCTCCGCCTCCTGGGTTCACGCCATTCTCCTGCCTCAGCCTCCCAAGTAGCTGGGACTACTAGGTGCCTGCCACCATGCCAGGCTAATTTTTTGTATTTTTAGTAGAGACGGGGTTTCACCATGTTAGCCAGGATAGTCTTGATCTTCTGACCTCGTGATCTGCCCGCTTTGGCCTCCTAAAGTGCTGGGATTGCAGGTGTGAGCCACTGGGCCTGGCCTACCAATCTATACTGTCAAACATTAAGTGTAAAATCCAGAGATAATACCTCTTTTGCCATGGATAGGTTATGTGATATTATTACCAGACTATTTACTAATACATAGCAATAGGGTTGGCCTCAAAAAGTATGGAGAAGAGGTATGAGTTTGTCTCTGGTGCTTCTCCAACTCCAGTTCAGTGCTCTCCTGTTTCGCATGACACTTCCTTAGTTTCTCAGGGTGGAGCCCATCAAAACCTCCATCCAGGCCCTTATATATATGTATTTTTTTGAGATGGAGTTTCGCTCTTGTTGCCCAGGCTGGAGTGCAGTGGTGCGATCTCGGCTCACTGCAACATCCACCTCCTAGGTTCAAGCAATTCTCCTGCCTCAGCCTCCTGAGTTGCTGGGATTACAGGTGCCCACCACCATGCCCAGCTAATTTTTGTATTTTCAGTAGAGACGGAGTTTTGCTATGTTGGCCAAGCTGGTCTCAAACTCCTGACCTCAGGTGATCCACCCAACTTGGCCTCCCAAAGTGTTGGAATTACAGGCATGAGCCACCACGCCTGGCCCCAGGCCCTTATATTTTAACATTACTGTCTGTTCTGGGTCCTGTTACTCCAAGACCATAATGTGATGCAGTTACAGTTGATTCTCATTATTCATAGTAATTGTCTTCTATAAAGTCACTGTAAACAGTGAATTAGCAAATACTGAGCTGTTACTCCTAGGGGAAATACAGGGTTATGCTCCTGGGAGCCTCTGGTCAACATCTGATCATCACATACCTTATGTGTGTTTCTGTTTAAAATCACCTTATTTACTATCTATTGTTGAATTGTTAGTATTGAACTCATGACCAACAAAACTGTAGCTCAGGTTTGAATGAAGCTTACCTAACACATATACTAGACAACACTTCAGCACTGTGCTTGGGAACTTTTAAGCAGTGAAATCACCAAACCAAAGCACTCAAGTATAAAAAGCAGGGCAGTAAATAGACAGTTAAAAGGACCCTTGTTTTACAGTATGTCTACTGAAACAAGGCAGCGTGTTGCCTTGTTCGACCTCAGCTGGGAATGTATGTGTCAGGTGACTCAGACTTGTTTCTTCTTCTGTGCAAGTCTGTGATTGGCCGTGAAAGCACTGAGAGAATTGATTTTGGAGTTACAAATAAGGAATCTCTGAATAATGAGATTAAGCTGGGTTGCTTTTCATCAACAGTTGCATGTTAAGAGATGCTTTCGGTGTATTTGGGTGGGCAGCTGAGAAGCTACTGGGTTCCTTCAAACCCTGGCACTTGGATATTCATAACGGTGAACTGCCTACTCCTACTCCCAGGGAGTGGAACAGCCAAGTGAGTGAGTCCTGGAGCTTGATTGGTGTATTATTCTGTTCTCACACTGCTAGTGAAGGTATACCCGAGACTGGGTAATTTATAAAGGAAAGAGTTTTAATGGACTGAACAGTTCAGCATGGCTGGGGAGGCCTCACAATCATGGCAAAGGCAAAGGAGAAGCAAAGGCACGTTTTATATGGTGGCAGGCAAGATTGAGCTTGTGCAGGAGAACTCCCATTTGTAAAACCATCAGATTTTGTGAAACTTATTCACTACCGCAAGAACAGTATGGGGGAAACCACCCCCATGATTGAGTGATCTCCACCAGGCGCCACCCTTGACATGTGGGAATTATTACAATTCAAGGTGAGATTTGGGTGGGGATTCGGGTGAAAGATAGCAGTTGGGCAGAGTCAATGGTAAACAGAAAGAGCCAGAAAATGAGCAATGCCCCCACTTGGCAAAAGGCAAAAGCAGATAAACCCAAAGCATAGTGATCCTCAATTGCAATGCTCCCACAGGGGCTGGAGATGAAGTCGAAAGATGAGAACTCATAAAAGGATGCGTAGAACTGAGAGCCTGACATCAGCCAGGAAGAAGTTTGAAAAGGCCAGGCCTCTTGGGTGAATGGGCTGTGGTGCCCATTGTTGCCTTTTTTTGGGGACTGGCTTTGTGGGGCATGAGTAGGTTTTTCTGGGATAAAATATAAGATTGTGAGTGAAGACGGTAACCTTGACTCATGCCTAAGCTTGCTGTGCACAATCATTGACAAATTTTGCAAGAATTTTTGATATTTTCATCTACTCTTTTGTCTTATCGTGAATCAGGTTGACCGGATTTTCTGAATTCATTAGGGCCTCACCTTTTATCTCTTTTGTTAAACAATTTTGTTTGAAACAAAGAAAAATATATGTATATATTGTAAATAATTCTGATTTTATTGAGAAAAAATGCAACATATTTAAAATATATAGTGATTCTGTTATTATATAAGTTCATCTGTTTTCACATAACTCTCCTTTGGATAAATCTTCTCAAGCAATTTATTTTCTTTTTTAAAGTGGAGATTATGTTGGAGCACTGAGATTCATAAAACAAGTACTTCTAGACCTAAAAAGACTTAGCCACACAGTAATAGTTAGAGACTTCAACATCCCACTGACAGTGTTAGACAGATCTTTGAGGCAGAAAACTAATAAATTCTGAGCTTAAATTTAGCACTTGACCAACTGGACCTAATAGACTTCTACAGACTACTTCAGCCAATAGCCGCAGAATATACATTCTTCTCATCTGCAAATGGAACATACTCTGAGATCAAGCACACCTTCAGCCATAAAGCAAGTCTCAGTAAAATAATAATTATAAAAACTGTACTAAGCATACTCTCAGATCACAGTGGAATAAAATAGAAATCAATGCCAAGAAGATCTCTCAAAACTAGACAATTACATGGAAATTAAAAAACTTACTCCTGAATGACTTTTAAGTAAAAAACAAAATTAAGGTAGAAATCAAAACAATTTTTGAAATAAATGAAAACAGATACAACATACCAAAATCTCTGGGATGCAGCAAAAGCAGTGTTGAGAGAAAAATTTATAGTACTAAATGCCTGCATCAAAAAGTTAGAAAGATTTCAAATGAACAATTTCACATTTTACCTTTCAGAAGAACTAGAAACAGAAGAACAAACTAAGCCCAAAGCTACCAGAATAGAAGCAATGACTAAAATTAGAGCAGAACTGAATGAAATTGAGATCCAAAATCCATACAAAAGATCAACAAAACCAAAATGCTTTTTTGAAAGGATAAATGAGATCAATAGACAGCTAGCTAGATTAATGAAGAAAAAAGAGAGAAGATCCAAATAAGCACAATCAGAAATGACTAGATGGGCCAGGTGAAGTGGCTCATGCCTGTAATCCCAGCATTTTGGGAGGCCGAGATGGGCAGATCACCTGAGGTCAGGAGTTGGAGAACATCCTGGCCAACATGGTGAAACCCTGTCTCTACTAAAAATACAAAAATTAGCTGGGGGTGATGACACGTGCCTGTAATCCAGCTACTTGGGAGGCTGAGGCAGAAGAATTGCTTCAACCCTGGAGGGGGATGTTGCCGTGAGCCGAGATCGTGCC
>NW_012108630.1:295802-438395 GCF_000951045.1 Mandrillus leucophaeus
GAAAAAAAAAAAAAAATACAACCTAAGGTAACATAACTAATAAGCTATTAGTTGGCCAAGTTAGATTTGAACTCAGATCCACATGGGTCTAATGCAGGAGGATCACTTGAGCCCAGGAGTTGGAGGCCAACTGGGCAACATAGGGGGAACTTGTCAAAAAAAAAAAAAAAAAAAAAGACTAAAATGACATTACAACTGATCCCACAGAAATAAAAAAGATCCTCAGAGGCTATTATAAACACTTCTAGGTACACAAACTAGAAAAATCTGGAGGAAATGGGTAAGATCCTGGATAGACAGAACCACCCTAGATTGAATCAAAAAGAAGTTGAAATCCTGAGCAGACCAGTAATACCAGTAATGAGCTCTGAAATTGAATCAGTAATAAAAAAACACCCAACCTTAAAAAGACCTCGACCTGATGGATTCACATCTGAATTCTACCAGACATACAAAGAAGAGCTCGTCCCAATCCTACTGAAACTATTCCAAAAAATCAAGGAGGAGGGCCTCCTCCCTCATTCTACAAACCCAGCCTCATCCTGATAGCAGAATCTGGCAAAGACACAACGAAAAAAGAAACTACAGGTCAATATTCCTGATGAACACAGATGCAAAAATCCTCAACAAAATACTAGCAAACTGAATCCCGAAGCATATACAAAAGTTAATCCACCATGATCCAGTAGGCTTCATTCTTGGGATGCAAGACTGGTTTAAAATACACAAATCAATAAATGTGATTCACCACACAACTGAAAACTAAAGACGCAACTGCAAACAAAACCATATGATTATTTCAATAGACATGGAAAAGCTTTTCATAAAATCCAGCATCCCTTTGTAATAAAAACCCTCAAGAATTAGGCATGAAGGAACATACCACAAAACAATAAGAGCTGTCTATGACAAACCCACAGCCAATACTGAATGGATGAAAGCTGGAAGCATTTTCCTTAAGAACTGGAACATAATGAGGATGTCTAGTTTTGCTACATAGTACCAGAAGTCCTAGCCAGAGCAATCAGGCAAGAGAAAGAAATAAGAAGCATCCAAATAGGATGCTTTTATCATTGTTTGCTCATAATATGATTTGGTATCTGGAAAGCCCTAAAGACTCTGCCAAGAGGCTTCTAGAACTAATAAATGACTTCAGTAATGTTTCAGGATACAAAATCAAAGTAGAAAAATCAGTAGCATTTCTATGCACCAATAATGTTCAAGCTGAGAGCCAAATCAAGAACACAATTCCATTTACAATAGCCACAAAAAATAAAATACCTAGGAATATGTCTAGTCAAGGAGGGGAGAGATCTCTTCAAGGAGAGTTACAAAACACTGCTGAAAGAAATCATAGATAACAGAAACAAGTAATGAAACATTCTAGGCACATGGATTAGAAGATTATTATTAAAACAGCCATACTGGCCAAAGTAATGTACAGATTCAGTGCCATTCCTATCGAACTACCAACATAATTTTTCACAGAATTAGAAAAACTACTCTAAAGTGCATATGGAACCAAAAAAGAGCCCAAATAGCCAAAGCAATCCTAAGCAAAAAGAATAAAGCTGGAGGCATCACAATACTCAATTTCAAACTAAACTCTAAGGCTATGGTAACCAAAACAGCATGGTACGACTTCATAAACAGATACATAGACCAATAGAACAGAATAGAGAACCCAGAAATAAAGCCTTCTGCCTATAATCATCTGATCTTCAGCAAAGCCAACAAAAATCAGCAATAGGGAAAGGATTGTCTGTTCAATCAATTGTACTGTGATAACTAGCTAGCCATATGCAGAACAATGAAACTGGACCACTGCCTATCATCATGTACAAAAATTAACTTAAGATAGATTAAAGACTTAGATGTAAGACCTAAAACTATAAAAGTGGTAGAAAAAAATCAATGAAATACTCTTGTGGACATAAGCCTTGGCAAAGAGTTTATGACTAAGTTTTCAAAAGCAATTGCAACAACAAAAAAATTGACAAGTGAGACATAATGAAACTAAAGAGCTTCTGCACAGCAAAATAAACTATCAACAGAATAAACAGACAACCTACAGAATGGGAGAAAATATTCATAGACTATGCATCCTACAAAGGTCTAATATCCAGAATATGTAAAGAATTTAATTCAGCAAACAAAAAATAAATAACCCTATTAAACAGTGGGCAAAGGACATAAACAGACACTTCTTAAAATGAGATATACAAGTGGCCAACAAATACATGAAACAATGCTCCACATCGCTAATCAGTGAAATGCAGATCAAAACCACAATGAGATACCATCTTGCATCAGTCAGACTGGCTATTAATAAAAAGTCAAAAAAATTAACAGATGCTTGCAAGGCTGAAGAGACAGGAGAATGCTTACTCACTACTGGTGGGAATGTAAATTAGTTCAACTGCTGTGGAAAGTAGTTTGGAAATTTCTCAGAGAACTAAAAATAGAATTACCATTTGACCCAGTAAACAAATTGCTGGATATGTACCCAAAGGAATGTAAATCATTCTACCAAAAAGACGTGCACTTATATGTTTATCGCAGCACCATTAATATGAGTAAAGACCTTGACTCAACCTAGGTGCCCTTCAGTGGTGGACTGGATAAAGAAAATGTGGTACATATACACCATGGAATGTTACAAAGCTGTAAGAAAGAATGAAGTCACATCCGTTGCAGCAGCATGGATGGAGCTAGAGGTCATTATCCTAAGCAAATTAACACAGGAACAGAAAACCAAATATGGCATGTTCTTGCTTATAAGTGGGAGCCAAACACTAGGTACTCATGAATATAAAGGTGAGAACAATAGACACTGGGGACTACTGGAGGGGGGAGGAGGGCAAGAGTTTGGAAACTACCTATTGAGTAGTATGCTTACTGCCTGGGTGACGAGATCATCTGTATCCCAAACCTCAGCATCATGCAATATACTCTTGTGACAAACCTGTACATGTACCCCTGAATCAAAAATAAAGGTTTAAATGAAAAAAAATGAAGATTATGTTTGGCCTTCTGTATATTAGTCAACTCTTCATCACAGTAGACACTCATTAACCATGTTTGTTCCTTTAACCTGGAGTGTTACCTGGTTTCATTGTTTCCAACATGGAGATGATTTTTCCTATTCTTTATTCGGTATATAATTCAGCCTTATCTCATTGTCTGTTCCTACCATATTTCAAAACACTCTCCATACTCTAACTATATAGGAAGATAGCGATATTTTGAGCAAAACTATTAGGCCTCAATGGGTGTATTTTCTCAATGTATTGCATCTTTGCAAAAATTAAGGAGAACAGAGGCAAAGAGTAGAAATAATATATCTAGAATGACATAATATGATACAATGGGAAGCCAAATAACCAACCTGGAAAAAAGTTCTAAGAACTCAAACAATACATTAGAATCTGGGTAAGACAAAGCTTAGAAAAATCTACCCATCATTTAGAAGGCTATTTTTATGGAAGAGGCATCAAGGCAATGACATACAATAAAATTTTTAGAAATAGAAAAATGGGCCCCATAACTCTTGACATGAAGCCAACTCTGTAACTGTTACCTATTATTCTGCAGTACAGTGCAAGGTGTTGGTCAGGAGTGTCTGCCCAAGCCGGATTCATGAACAAACTCCAGGTCCATTATTCCTGATGAACAAGTAACTTAAGAGTCTCTCAGCCTTAGTTTTCTTAGCTATATGTGGGTATACAATGTACATATAATGCATACGTACATATAGTGCATATAAAATGATGAACCATATTCCTGAGACAAGTTAACATATAATTGAAATGATTTATTCACACACTTATTTCTTAAGCCCCTGCATATGTGCCATCTTCGTAGAGCTCATGGTCTAAAGAAGAAGGTAGACAGTCACATGGGCCCGTAGGTAGATAATAACAGACAGAGAAGGAAAAGCGCAGAAGGTTACAAGCTTCCAACAGGGAGACCTGGCTTGGTCCCCAGGGACAGGGAACGTTCCCTGAGAAAGTGATACTAGTCTAGGATGAAAAGGAGGAATGGGAGTTAAATGAGTAAAGAAGGAGGGGCCTGGGAAAAGAGCATCTTAGCAAGAGGAACTGTACATGCAAAGCCCCCAGTTGGGGATCACAGGTTTTCCTGGGGAACTAAAGGTTGGCCATTGTGGCTGGAGCATCGAGAATGAATGGAGGGAGTCCTGAGAGTTGAGGCGGAATAGGTTGGCAGAGGCCACATCACTTTATCCTAAGTGCAGTGGGAGCCAATGCAGGGCTTTAAGCTGGGGAGAGACATGAGCTTCTGTGCTGGTAATAGAATGGCAGATCTAGGGTGAATGTTTGCTCTGGCTGTCCTCCCAGTGAGAGATGATGGTGGCTGCGACTGGGTGATGGCATAAGCAATGGAGAAAAGTGGAGGAATCTGGGAGCTATTTAGGAGGTAAAATGGATGGGACTTTATGGTGGGCTGGATGTGGCAGTGGAAGAAGAGGGAGGTGTTAAGGATGAATCCTGGTCTCCCAGATTGGAAACTCAGCCTGTGGTGATGCCGTTCATTGCAAAAGGCAATCTCAGAAAAGTACTGACTTTGCAGAGTACCTTTGTCCTTATTTACTTGCAGACATATGTCACAAATCTGAAACCTTAGTGTACCTTTTGCCTAAAATCTTATTTTCATTCATGAAAGAGCATCATATTCATATGCATATATCTATGGAAACAAGTATACACAAAATAGTAGGTTTGCCATGATGGGTGTAAATTGGTCAAAACATTTATTTAGCTTTATTGTAAATGTAAGTAATTTGAACATTTTATACTCTTATTATTTTAAAAAATCAATTTCATATGCTTTGTTCATAGTTAGGTTTCTAAACAATTGTAATGTATCAATTCCCTGATCAAACATTTATTTTCTTCCCCAAAGCATATGGAATGAAAAATGTATGCTCTTTGCAATTAATGTCATATCCAAGGTCTTGAGACACTTTCCTGCCTCATGTTCGTGGTTTCTCTGTTGTCCCCAAGGGTGTTCTTGGCTTTGATTGTTGGTTCCTCTGCCTGAGATGTCCTCTAAACAATCCTGCCCAGCTGAATCCTAATAATTCTTCAAAGCCTCCTTGAAACATTACTGCCTCTGAGGCTTTTCTGGATCCCTGTCAAATTGTTTCTGAGCTTTCTTATGTGAGTTTATATCACAGGCAGACTTGAGTTAAAGTTAAATTGTTCACCTCAGCCCCTTCCTCTAGACTAACAAGTTCTACAACTGATTTTGCCTCTTCTTCTCTATTAAACATTGTGAACATACCCTCTGATTGAAGTTGAAGCAGATCCTGATATACGGATTTGCGTGTAAGTAATCTGTTTTGGGAGGTGATCTCAGCAAGTGCTTTTGAGGGAGTGGGGAATTATCAAGCAGATCATGGCGGTGGGCAACCAGGGATCCTTTCTGCTGGGACAGCTCAGAGGCTGTGTAGAACATGCCTCGTGGTTGTTGCAACTGAAGGCAAAGATGCTGGGGATATTGTCTTCTGTTATGGACTCAAAATTTGTGTCCTTCCAATGTTCCTGGGTTGAAATTTAATCCCCAAGGTCATGGTATTACGATGTGTTGCCTTAGGGGAGGTTATTAGGTCATGAGAGTGGAGCCCTCAAGAATGGGGTTAGTGTCCTTATAACAGGGACCTCAGAGAGTTGCCTCACCCTCTTTTCTGCCATGTAAGGACAAGTGAAAAGATGGAAGTCTGCAAGACAGAAGAGGGCTCTCACCAAAACTCGACCATGTGGGCACCCTGATCTTGTACTTCCAGCCTCCAGAAGTGTGAGAAATAAATGTTTGTTGTTTAAGCTACCCCGACTAGGATGTCCTTTAAACACTTCTGCCGAGATGAATCCTATTAATTCTTCAAAGCCTCCTTGAAACGTTACTGCCTCTGAAGCTTTTCTGGATCCCTGTCAAATTGTTTCCAAGCTGCTTTGCTCTTATGTAAGTTTATATAACAGACAGACTTGGATTAAAGTTAAATTGTTCCTATCAGCCCTCTCTAGATCAACAGGTTCTAAAACATTTTTTGCCTCTTCTCTATCACTAAACATTGCGAGCCTATCCTCTAATTGAAGTTGGGCCCCCCAACTGTTCTAGCAGCCCATACTGAATAAGACATCCTCTCACATCAAGCAGGCAATGGTTGAGGGCTGCTCCAAGGAACCATGACTCCCCAGCACTTCCTGCCTGGTTTGGCCTGGACCAAACTCACTTCAGGAGCCAGAGAGCCCCTTCAAGCAGAGATATGCAGATATTTGATGTTGAAAAGGCACTAATGGTGTCTGCAATGCCCCCCAGCCCTCATATACATAGAATATTTTCTTATTTATTGCTCATATACAATAATGAAAGCTTCTCATTCCTCCTCCAAAACAATTAAGAGGACATAGTATTTGGAAAGGAAAATGGGATATTATCAGAAGCGAGTGTATTAGGTAGGGATTTGGATTTTTTATTTTTTAATTAAAAATACCTAGAGTTTCTAGCTAATATATTTTAATAGTTGAACATATTAAAAATCAGGATCTAGTATTTATAGTGGATGTAGAAGAAGTAAAGTAAAAAATAACAAGGCTCTGGAGCTTGACAACTTTTAGCATATAGGTGCTACCAGCAGAAAAGATGGGTTATGAAATATGGAAGGCGTTAAACCACGTAGTTTAAAAAAGGAGAATTTTCTCATGAACAATGTAAGGGAAAGCCTGATTAATGAAGAACTTGGAATTTGGGTGGGATCTTCCTTTAGGAATGTGTTTCCAAAGTTTTAAAAAATAGCAAAAATACTATACATGAAGCATATTCATTGAGACAGGATCATTTGATTCTTTCCTGTTAAAGAAAAGAAAATAACTGATCCTTCCATCCTCCATATATTTCATTCCATTCTCCATTGCACCCTCTCTTCACTCCTACTCCTTCTTCCTCACTCCCCAGCACTGGCTGCTTTTTAAGGTGATGTGATTTCTGAATTTGTGGAGGATTTAATGTTTTGAGAAATGAAACGGCACTGAAATTCTGTCATGGTGCCTGAGTTATAAAGTATTTAGGTGATTTGTGGTCCACACACATATGGAGAAAGTATCTTTACTTGAGGAAAAACATATAGATTCTTTTGTACATCTGCACCATTTTTAAAAATCACAAATAGCATTTTAAAGTAAAAAAGAGGTAAAGTCTTGGTGGGTTTGTGTTACTTTAAATTACTTTCAAGAACAAAATCAGACCACCATTGGCTGGTTTTTCTATTTCCAAATCATATTCCCAACAGGTTGCCAATGCAGTCCAGCAGTTTAATTCATTATTATACAAAGTCCAAGGGAGTGAAATTTTAACCTTTGCTTCTAACCACTTCATGTTGGTTTTATCTGTAATTAACTTAGTAAAAGGCATCTGATGACAGATTCTTCCCTGTGCTCCAATTACCTAACTTAGGAGGTTCTCCAAGGAGCTTATTTAACCACTTTCTTCTGAGAAGTGTCATGTGGTAAAACAGAAATCATAAGTAGGAATTCTAGGTGTTTTAACAGGGAATCCCAAAGGGTATTATTGGATGAGCCCACATGGGAATGTTTGTAAACCCTTGACTGGTGTGGTTAGGTCTGGGGCAGTATCATGGTCAAAAGAACATAGCACTGAAACCAAAATTAGCTTCAAAGTAACCTAAATCCTTTACATCTTTCAGAAGCAATGCTTTCTAATATCCTCTTTTCCACTCCTCTCCCATTCTCCGTGCATATTCTCTGTAGTTATACCCGGACTTTTATTTTCAAATGTCCTTCACCTAGGGAAGTCTCTTCCTCTAGCCCCAGCCCTCTAGTTTCCTGTGCTTTTCTCCTCTGCCCTCTGTCTGATTTTGCCTTACAAAGCCTTAAAGGGTCAGTCTGGCAAAGGTGGGAGCTCCTTGGAGGGTGGGAAAAAGGAAGACAGACAAGGAAAAGCTAGAATCTTTTTTATAGGACAGAAGGATGGGAAAGGCAAGGGATCTTCATAGATAATCTTTGTATTTAAAGTATATAAATAAGGATATAAGAAATTTTTCTATCTGACAGCACCAAGGGACATTTTAACAGTAGACTTGGTTGTCCTTTATAACAGCCAGTTGGAGATACTAGAGGAGTGCATTCCGAAGTTCTATCCTATATTATGACTGTCATTCATGACTTTACCCTAAGCCCTTCCTGAACCTACTTATATTTTAAATTTATGCCACTCCTGGGTTCCACAATGGAAGGTAATTTGAGAATTCTCAGATTTGATAAACAACTCGATATTTGCCTCCATATTAACTCTGTATTCTACATATATCTTTTGTGATTTCAAAGACTTTGCAATGGATGGAATGTTTGTGTGCCTTCAAAATTCATGAGTTGAAATCCTAATCCCCAGTGTGATGGTATTAGGAGATGAAGGCCTTTGGGAGGTGATTAGGTCACTAGGGTGGAGCCCTCATAAGTGAGATTAGTGCCCTTACAGAAGGGACCCCAAAAAGAACTCTCCAGCTCTTTTTCCACCATGTGAGGATACAACAAGTTGATGATAGTCTGCAGCCTGGAGAAAGGTCCTCACCAGGACCAGACTGTACTGTCGCCCTGACTTCCAGCCTCCAGGATGTTGAGAAATAAATTTCTGTTGTTTATAAACCACCCTGTCTTTGGTATTTTGTTATAACTACCTGAACTAAGACAGAGTTTATTTACACATATAACCTTCTTTTCTTTTTTTAATCTCTCATTTTTGAGAAACCTCTCCTTTCTTTTAAGCATTTTAGTTAATCTTCTTGGATTTCATCTAGTTTGGCTATGCCTTAATGGAGGTCACAATTGCTCACAGTGTCCTAGGTATGGTATGAATCCATTTTGAATAAGGAATGACAGACTTGTATGATTTACTTTTGATATCCTTTTTTGCTATTACCTAGCATTATTTTTGTTGTTAATAGCTTTCCAAAGGACAAATCTCTTTCAAACCATACCATAATACTTTCTATACCATTTTCCTTGGTCATGACCATTGTTGACAACTGTGATAGCTATCCTTCTGTAAATATGCTTGGAATTAATTGTTGCACCCGTCTAATCTATGCCCACATGAAATCTTATTTGCCATTTCCCTTCATCCATCGGATTATAACCATACCCTGAGGATTATGATCCAAGAACAACTTAATGGAAATTCTAAGATAAATTATTATCATTTACTACATAAGCATGAATAACATAATGAGTGGAAGAAGACAAAGAATACTGTTTGGCAGGAGGCAAAAAAGGATTAATAGTAGGAGAAACCAGTACAAATAAAACTTGGTTTTCAAAAGATCTTTAAGTTTCCACATGTAAGTTTCATATGGTACAATATTGAGAAGAGCATTTTAACTAAATGTAGTAAAAAAACTATTTACAAGCAGGTAATTATCTGGTGAGTCTAGCTGCCTTCTACTAGGGTGTACGTTAAAGAGACGTAAAAATATTTACATCGAGTGTGGTGGCTCATGCCTGTAATACCAGAACTTTGGGAGGCCAAGGCAAGTGGATTACTTGAGGCAAGGAATTCGAGACCAGCCTGGCCAACATGATGAAATCCCGTCTATACTAAAAATACAAAAGTTAGCCCAGCGTGGTGGCGCATGCTTGTAATTCTAGCTACTTGGGAGGCTGAGATAGGAGGATCACTTGAGTGGGGGAAGCAGAGGTTGCAGTGAGCTGAGATCATGCCACTGCACTCCAGACTGGGTGACAGAGTGAGACTTCATCTCCAAAAAAAAAAATTAAAATTGTACAACTCTTCTAAGTTTTGTGATTTGGAAAATATAGTTAATTTTCATTAAGATGTTGTTTGTGTTAACATTTAATGTGTTTACTGTTATTTTAAAACTGAAAAATATTTTAAATTTCTCAATGTAAATGTCTAATATTAGAAATATCAGTACACACAATCCACGTGACCTAAAACTCCTTGAGGCCCTTCACTTTTGAGAGTGTAAAGGGATGCTAAGGCCAGAAAGTTTGAGAACTGATAGACTTTGGAGAATCCAAATGTCATTTCCACCTTCTTTGTGTACATTAACTATTTACTTTTTCAAAGGATCCCATTACATTTCTTTCACTCATCAGGGTATTTATATTTATCTGAGAGCATAGAATGGTTTCCTACTGATTGGAAGTTTCAAAAGTAGAGTACAGTACATAGAACAATAAGGAAGTACCGTAGCAGAGAATACAGCTACCAAGAAGAATGCTAATTTCAGTTTTTTGTGGTACAGAGTGAATATCTGAAATTCCATATTTAGCCTCTAAATAATAATTTTATAAACTAGGCTTATTTTATTGTCTTGAAAGTACAAGTCTTGCTTTTTCTGCAGTGATAGTGTTCATGAAGGGCAAAGAAAATTCCAAAATCTGGAAAAGTCATCTAATTCTTAAAAAGTTTAGGAAATTCTGTGCTTTCAAAGATGGATTAAAGAGAAGCCTCAAAATTTCAGATAGAGAAAACTGAAGAAGGAAAGAAATTAAGTTTATGAAACTAGCTAAGTTTTTCTGTTTCCAAGATGAGTAAAGATACTACAAGAGTCACGTCATGGCCATATTTTACACACACTCCCCTTCTAACTACATGTGAAATAAGACATGAATGACATTTGATTGAGGCCCAATAAGGACCATAAGTTTCTCAGAAAATATAACTAGGATGTTATAGAGTCGTTAGATAATCCTTCAATGTAACCAAATCTTTGTGAAACAGATGAAATGAATTTGTAGTTGCATCTGTCTACTTTTGAATGCTCAAAGATATACACTAACGAAATCTTTAGATGAAAACAGAGGAGATTGAGAGACAGGTTTGAGATTTCTTACAAGAACTTGGAGTTACTTCAGATAAAGAACAACTAACCTATGACTTTGTCCATGTGGAACGAGGTGCTGATAGGTGATGTGGTAGGTAGAATAATGACCACTTCAAAGATGTCTACATCCTAATTCTTGGAACATGTGTATATGTTGCCTTACAAGGCAAAAAGGACTTTGAAGATGTGAAATTAAAGACTTTAAGATGCAGAAATTATCTTGCATTATCCAAGTGGGCTCAAGCTAATCTTAAAAGCAGACAGCCCTTCCCATTGTGATTGGAGAAAGGAAGATGGAATTACAGAATGGTCAGAGAATTGCATTTCTCTGCATTTTTGTTGCATTTGGCTTTGAAGATGGGGGAGGGAGTCATGAGTCATGGAATGTGGAAAGCCTCTAGAAACTGGAAAAGGCGAGAATGTTGATTTACCCTTAGAGTCTCCACAAAGGAACACAGTCCTGCAGACACCTTGATTTTGGCCCAGTGAGAGGCTTGTTGAACTTCTAGCCTACAGAACTGTCAGATAATACATTTGGGTTGCTTTAAATCTCTAAGTTTATGGTAATTCATTATGGTGGAAAATGAATACAGCAGAGTTGAAGTTGGACATTTTTCTGACTCCCAGGTCTTCACTTTCAAGTGCAGTATTGTGTAGGCTGTACTATGCAGCCCACATATTAACCAGGTAATAAGAGAAGAAGCCAAGTTGCTTTTCTATTTCTTTCATGAAGAACACATGGGAATCCATTTCTAAGTCTTTGATTCTACCAGTGAGTGAGTTAGGAAGGCAGTGTCCTGAGGAAATTATTTAAAAAATCTTGCCTTTTCTTTGGGTAGATAAAGAGAAGAAAAGTAGTAAAAAAGAGTCTTAAAATTATTCAAATCAATGAAATACTTTATCGTAGTTATTTAAAGTCCATAGACATATAGATTTCAATTTATAGGAGAGAATAGGCCCAGCAAAATGTTAAAAAATATTTGTTAATATTTTGAGACTTGATCTAGTAGTATGATAGTGGTAGGAATGAGTCAAGGTAGGACAAGAAAAAAGAAAAGAAATGAAAATTTACCAAGCTGCTTGGAGAGAAAACTGCAGTTTCTATTTCTTTCACCCTCATGTAATTTTGTTGACTTCAAGCCAAAGATGCCTAGAGGGAGACCAGCAAGTACGAGTGATAGCAGCAGTGAAGAGGGAAGGAGGCGGTTACTCCGAATGTAAAATTAGAAGTGCCAAAGCAGTTTGAAGCCGGTGAGGCAGTTTGCTAAGCCAGGAAAACATCAGTGCTTGCTGCCTTTACATGCTCCACCTGGTACAGGGACCAGGACAAATTAAGTTGTGTTTACATTCAACATTTTTATTTTTAAACTTTGTATACTTTGTCATCAACATTTATTTTAAATGATTGGCTTTAAATTGGCTTTAAATTACTTCAGAGTAATTTTAGTACATCTTACGGGTGACAGTTTTCCCATGAATGACAGCTGAAAGTCAGGAGTAAATTAGGTTTACCTGAAACAATTTGACTTTTTTTAAAAACACTTGTTCCCTTCTGTGTCCATTCAAAACCGACCTGCATTTCATAACCCTAGTATAATGGGAATAAGTTTTTTTTTTTTTTTTTTTTTTGCCAAAACCTTCTGGAACATACTGAATATCATAGTATGAAGAAAATATCATCTAGTAAAATTGCTAAGCAAGGGGTTTAGAGCTAACATCCTAATCACTTGTGTCTCACCCAGATGGTGTCCCAGATCCAATATAAATTTTCTATCAGGACGTAAAAAAAGCAAACCTTTAACCAGCCATGCGTTTTGTTTGAAGTCTCAGGGCACTTAGGAAATGCCTCATGAGTATACGGAGATTTAATTGCTAGAGCAGTGCATTAGGAGGTCTGAGAAGGGATAAAAATGGGGAAAAATGTTTTCTATGTGGTCTGAATTATATTCCCCACCTGGGCTTAGTTTATAGAAAGTCAGCATTTTGAACTACCTCTGGCTTCCCTCTAGGATCTAGGAAGATGCAGCTAACTTAGTTAGCTAATTTCCAAGGCATAAGAAGACGCTAGAAACGTGACCTCCCAGCTCGTGTTTGTATATCAAGGGGTTTATTTCTTCAGTATCTTAACTTCCAAAACAATAGTTTGGACAGTGTTTCAGTGGTAATGTGACATCAGCAGACATCTTCTATGGGTTCACAATATTAATTAGCATTAACCATAGTCAAGTAAGCTTCAAGTCCACGAAAACAGCATGAAATATTGGTGTTCTGACCTAGGAGAATAATGTCTAAAATGCCAAGAGAAGGATGGAAAATATGTAACACCTTGTTAAATATAATGTTATTACACTGTAGCCTTTTTTCTGTAACTCTGAATCAGAGCATCCAATAAATTTTACACGGGATGAATGTACTTCCATAAAAACAATGTTCTTTCCTGTTCTAGAGGATGCTGATAAAATGTAAGGGGTGTGGAACATAAGAAATGAAATACAGTAACAGCTGCCACAGGGAAGTGCTGCCTTTGGCTTGGATCCAGGGATAGAGCACTGGAACAAAGGTCTGGGGTTTCAGCCTGTCTTTATCCATAGATAAAGGATGAGCAGATAAAATATGCTTAATTCCTCTCATGAGCTTCTTGTTTCATAATACGATGTTAGTAACATGGAGTATTATTGTAAAGAAGACTATGTTAGAAAAAGGAAGCAAGACTTCCAATATGGTGCCTGACATCTGGTGCTTAATGAGGTTGGCTTTATTCTCTCCCTAGCCTTAACCTACAAAACCTGGATGATAATGCTTATTGCATCCCCTCCCCAAAGTACTACCTCTGTCCAGCCAGCGATCCTATGGGGAATCATCCTTCCCCCACCTTTTTTTTTTAACTTTTATTTTAGTTTCAGGGGTACATGTGCAGATTTGTTATGTAAGTAAATTGTGTGTTGCCAGGGTTTGGTGTAAGGATTATTTCACCAGCCAGGTAATAAGCACAGTACCTGATAGGTAGTGTTTTTGATTCTCACCCTCCTCCTAGTCTCTTGCCCTCAGGTAGGCCCCAGTGTCTGTTGTTCACTTCTTTGTGTCCATGTGTACACAATGTTTAGCTTCCACTTATAAGTGAGAACATGGTATTTGGTTTTTCTGTTCCTGTGCTAGTTCACTTAGGATAATGATCTCCAGCTCCATCCATGTTGCTGCGAAGGGCATGATCTCATTCTTTTTTATGGTTGTGTAGTATTCCATTGTGTATATGTAACACATTTTCTTTACCCAGTCTACCGTTGATGGGCATTTAGGTTGATTCCACATCTTTGGTATTGGGGATAGTGCTGCAATGAACAAAGAAGTGCATGTATCTTTATGGTAGAATGATTTATATTCCTTTGGGTATATGCCCTATAATGAGATTGCTGGGTTGAATGGTAATTCTGCTTTGAGATCTTTGAGAAATCACCAAACTACTTTCCACAATGCCTGAAATAATTTACATTCCCACAGCTGTGTATAAGTGTTTCCATTTCCCTGCACCCTCTCTAGAATCTGTTATTTCTTGACTTTTTGATAATAGTCATTCTGACTGGTGTGAGATGGTATCTCATTGTGGTTTTGATTTGCATTTCTCTCATGATTAGTGACCCTGAACATTTTTTCATATGCTTGTTGGCTGTGTGTGTGTCTTCATTTGAAAAGTGCCTGTTCGTGTTCTTTGCCCACGTTTTAATGGGGTTGTATGTTTTATGCTTATTGATTTAAGCTCCTTGTAGATTCTGATGCGTAGTTTGCAAATATTTTCTCCCATTCCATAGGTTGTCTGTTTAGTCTGTTGATGGTTTCTTTTGCTGTGAAGAAGCTCTTAAATTTAATTAGGTCACATTTGTCAATTTTTTTTTTGTTGTTGTTGCAATAGCTTTTGGCATCTTTGTCATAAGATCTTTGCCAGGTCCTATTTCCAGAATGGTACTTCCTAGGTTACCATCTGGGTTTTTATAGTTTTAGGTTTTACATTTAAGTCTTTATTCCATCTTGAGTTGGTTTTTGTATATGGTAATAGGCAGGGGTCCAGTTTCAATCTTCTGCATATGGCTAGCTAGTTATCCCAGAACCATTTATTAAATAGGGAGTCCTTTCTTTGTTGCTTTTTTTTGTGACTTTGTTGAAGATCAGATGCTTGTAGGTGTGCTGCATTATTTCTCAGCTCTCAATTCTCTTATTGCTCTATGTACATGTTTTTGTAGTGGTACTGTGCTGTTTTGGTTACTGTAGACTTACAAGTACAGTTTGAAATTGAGAAATGTGATGCTTCTAGCTTTATTCTTTTTGCTTAGGTTTGCCTTGGCTAATTGAGCTCTTTTTTGGTTTTATATGAATTTCAAAATAACTTTTTCTAATTCTATGAAGAATGTCTTTGGTGGTTCAATAGGAATAGCATTGAATCTGTAAATTGCTTTGGGCAATATGGCCATTTTAATGATACTGATTCTTCCTATCCATGAACATAAAATGTTTTTCCATTTGTTTATGTCACCTCTGATTTCTTTGAGCAGACTTTTATAATTCTCATTGTACAAATCTTTTACCACCCTGGTTAGCTATATTTCTAGGTTTTGTGTGTGTGTGTGTGTGTGTGTGGCTATTGTGAATGGGATTGTATTCTTGATTTGGATCTCAGCTTATATGTTGTTGATGTATAGGAATGCTACTGATTTTTGTACATTAATTTTGTATCCTGAAACTTTGCTGAAGTTGTTTATCAGATTAAGGAGTTTTGGTCAGAGGCTATGGGGTTTTCTAAGTATATAGAATCATATCTGCAGAGAGAGATAGTTTGACTTCTTCTCCTCCTATTTAGATGCCTTTTATTTCTTCTCTTGCCTGAATGCTCTGGCAAGGACTTCTAGTATTACGTTGAATAGGAGTGGAGAGAGTGGGCATTCTTGTCTTGTTCTGGTTTCCCAGGGGAATGCTTCCAGCTTTTGGCCATTCTGTATGATGTTGACTGTGGCTTTGTCATAGATGGCTCTTATTATTTTGAAGTATGTTCCTTCAATGCCTAGTTGAGGGTTTTTATCATGAAGTCATGTTGGAGTTTATCAAAAGCTTTTTCTGCAGCTATTGAGATAAGCATATGGTTTTTGTTTTTAGTTCTGTTTATGTGATTAATTACATTTACTGGTTTACATATGTTGAACCAACCTTGCATCCCAGGGATAAAGCCTCCTTGATCCTGGTAGGTTAACTTTTTGATGTGCTGCTAGATTCAGTTTGCTAATATTTTGTTGAGGATTTTTGCATCTATGTTCATCAGGGATATTGTCCTAAAGTGTTCTTTGTATGTGTGTGTGTTTCTGCAAGCTTTTGGTATCAGGGTGATACTGGCCTCATAGAATGAGTTAAGGAAGAGTCCCTCTTCCTCAATTTTTTGAAGTAGCTTCAGTAGGAATGGTACCAGCTCTGTATGTATCTGGTAGAATTTGGCTGTGAATCTGTGTGGTCCTGGACTTTTTCTGGTTAGTAGGCTTTTTATTATGGATTCAATTTCTGAACTCATCATTGGTGTGTTCAGGGATTCAATTTTTTCCTGGTTTAATCTTGGAAGGTTGTGTTTCCAGGAATTTATCCATTTCTTCTAGGTTTTCTAGCTTGTGTGCATAGCAGTGTTCATAGTAGTCTCAGAGGGCTTTTTAAAATATTATTTCTGTGGGATTGGTGGTAATGTCCCTATTGTTATTTCTGATTGTGTTTATTTGGATATTCTCTCTTTTTTTCGTTATTAGTCTAGCTAGTAGTCTATCCATCTTAATAACTCCCCTTGTTTTTTGAGAAAGCAAAATATTTTGGTGACTGTTTATAAATGGAAGTGTGTTTTTCTGAGGTGAACAATACTTCAAATACCATTGATTGTGATGAGGACAGTTATCATAATAGAGGTATTATTGAGAGAACAAAGCTAGAGAGGCAAAGCAGAATAGAAAAGCTACATAGTGGGGTCAACACCAATTCCCTAGTGGGAGGAGAGGTGAAGGGGGTCACTACTTGGGAAGAGGAAAAGAGATGGGGACACACTTTTCCTCCTGGATGCTTTGTTAAGTCTCGAACACTGTGTTGGCCAGGGACTGTTGGTCTACTTCTTTCTCACCTTAAGGATCAGTGGCTGCTTTATTTAGCATTTAGTTTTGGGGGAAAGAAAATTTGTATAAATTTATTAAACTGTATTGACGAAATCTAAGTGATATGGAAAACATGGTTAATATTTTAGTGATTTCATTGTAAAATTCAAAGAAATTAATCTGAGTGAGGATTCTTGTCACATAAATCAAGCGTTTGCAGTTCCTATTTCATGGGGCATGACAAAACCCTGTCTGAACCATCTGTTCTTACACAGTGTTAACAAACTCAAAGTTGAAAAGAGGACATGTTTGTGCTCGCAAACTTTTTCCTTAAATACATTTAATGAAAAACTTTTATGTCTGCCCTTGGCACTCCACCCTTTTATTGATTATATCTTCTTGGTAAACAAATTTCTCTTAAATTTGATAAAATCTTAAATAGAACTAAAGTTCAGGAATGCAATTTTATTACCTTTATCAAACCCTAAAATGCCAATGATACTTTAAAAAAATCGTGTATTCTTCTCGTTAAATTTTTGTCTGGTCTCACATTAATCTTTCTCCTAAAAGAATTCAAACTCAGCTGATTGATAAACTTACCTGTAAATTGTGACCCAACTTAATATCTTCAAAATCTTTGGACAGTTTCAATGTATTCATTTTTCTTAAATGTGGACACAGCTACAAGGCACAATCTGTGAACCAGGAAGCAGGCCCTTGCCACACACCAAAAGTGTTTGTGCCTTAGTCTTCGAATTCTCAGCATCCAGAACTGTAAAAGGTAAGTTCTGTTGTTTATAAATTATGCAGACTATGATACTTTGTAATAGTAACACAAACAGACTAAGATAGTCATGTAGCATTTTATTAAAAGGGTAATTTTAACTAAAAAGCATAATTTAGGTTTTCTCTGCTGGTTCATGAATTACTACTAGAGGCCATTCAGAAAGATGACTTCCAACAATAATTTGAGCAATGGTTGCATGAATTAAAATATGTGCATAATATTAGGAGGCGAACATTGCAGAGATTTAAAAAATCACATGAATGCTTACATTTTGGTTGATCTTATAAAGAATATGCAAAACCATGGGATAATGTGAATTCTTATAAGTTTTGGTGATGGATTTCATTCACAAACCATGTGGGGTTTGGTTGGGGTAGGTATGCAAGATACAGTGTATGGTTTTAAAAATGTAATTGATCTATCTAATCAAGGAAAATATCTAATCAGTGAAAATATCTTTGTTCAAACAGTTCATAGAAAATATATTCATGAAAACATCTAATCAGTGAAAATATCTTTGCTCAAACAGTTCACAGAAGATGGAGTAGAAAAAAATTAGTTTTTACTAGCCTTGTAATACTTCAGTCTTTCATAAAATTGCAGTTTTTGGATCTTATTTGCAGCTTTTGGTGGTTTTACTGTATTAGTTACACTATTTCATAGTCATTCCTCATTTCTTTTCTTTCTTTTTTTAAATTGAGTAATTCTTTAAAAAAGAATCTCTCCCCTTGAGGGGGATGGGACCCAGTCTTTATATTCCTGGCCTGTATGCTGTAATACAAGTAATTACAATTATAATATCAGTAAGCACTAACATGTTAATTTTAATGTGCTCAACATTATTTTAAACAATTTTTCATTTTAACTGATTTGAAGCTATGGAGCAGGCTATATATAGATATATATATCCAGTTTATGAGAAAATTGAGTTAAAATTGGTTTAAAAAGCCCATTCTAACAGCACACAGCTAGCTAGTAAGTAGTTGCATAGTGATACAAACACAGTTGGCTCCAGAGCCCATGCTCCAGCTAAAAGTTGTATGCTGTGCTATGGTCTGAAAGTTTGTGTGCTTCCCAAATTCAGATGTTGATACTTAAACTGCAATATAATAGTATTAAGAAGTGGGTCCTTTGTCAAGTGGTTAAATCAGGAGGGTTGAGCCTTCATGAGTGATATCAGTCACCTTGTAGAAGAGGCCCACAGGAGCTTGTCCACCTCTTCCATGTGAGAACACAGTAAAAAGACACTGTTTATGAGCCAGAGAATCGGGCTGTCACCAGACACCAAATCTGCCCTGATCTTGGACTTCCAGCCTCCAGAACTGTGAGAAATAAATTCCCATTGTTTATAAGTCACCCAATCTATGGTTGTCTGTTTGTTTGTCTTACTGTAAGCTAAAGGAATACCTGAGACTGGGTAATTTATAAAGAAAAGAGTTTGTTTGTTTGTTTGTTTGTTTGTTTGTTTTTGCTCATGAATCTGCAGGGTTTACAAGAAGCCTGGTGACAGCATCTGTTTCTGATGAGGGCTTCAGGGAGCTTCCACTCATGGTGAAAGTGAAGGGGAGCTAATGTGTGCAAAGATCACCTGGCAAGAGAGAAAGAAGGTGGCAGCTTCTTTTGAACAACTAGCTCTTGTGGAAACTAATAGACTGATAACTCACTCATTACTCTGAAGACATATTGGAACTGGGCAACAGACAGAGATTGGAACAGTTTGGAGGGCTCAGAAGAAGACAGGTAGATGTGGGAAAGTTTGGAACTTCCTAGAGACTCGTTGAATGGTTTTGACCAAAATGCTGATAGTGATATGGACAATAAGGTCCAGGTTGGGATGATCTCAGATGGAGATGAGGAACCTGTTGGGAACTGGAGTAAAGGTCACTCTTGCTATGCAAAGAGACTGGAGGCATTTTGCCCCTGCCCTAGAGATCTGTGGAATTTTGAACTTGAGAGAGAGGATTTAGGGCATCTGGGGGAAGAAATTTCTAAGCAGCAAAGCATTCAACAGGAAGGAGATCATAAAAGTTTGAAAAATTTGCAGCCTTAAAATGCAGTATAAAAGAAAAACCCATTTTCTGGGGAAGAAATTCAAGCCTGCTGCAGAAAATTGCATAAGTAATGAGGAACCAAATATTAATAACCAAGACAATAGGGAAAATGTCTCCAGGGCATGTCAGAGACCTTCACAGCAGCTCCTCACATTACAGGCCTGAAGGCCTAGGAGAAAAAAATGTTTTCCTTGGCCAGGTTCAGGCCCCCTCTGCTGTGTGCAGCCTTGGGACATGGTGCTCCATGTCCCAGCTGCTTCAGTTCTGGCCATGGCTACAAGAGGCCAAGGTACAGCTCAGGCTGTGGCTTCAGAGGATGCAAGCCCCAAGCCTTGGTGGCTTACACATGATGTTGGGCCTACAGGTGTACAGAGGTCAAGAATTATAGTTTGGGAACCTCTGCGTAGATTTCAGAGGATGTATGGAAATTCCTGGATGTCTAAGTAGAAGTGTGCTACAGGGCAGAGCCCTCATGGAGAACCTCTGCTAGGGCGTGCCAAAGGGAAATGTGGGATGGGAGGCCTCAAATAGAGTCCTCACTGGGACACTGCTTAGTGGAGCTGTGAGAAGAAGGCCACCATCCGCTAGACTCCAGAATGGTAGATCCACAATCAGCTTGCACCATGTGCCTGGAAAAGCCACAGAAACTCAATGACAACCCATGAAAGTAGCCGGGAGAGGGACTATACCCTGCAGAACCACAGGGGCAGAGCTACCCAAGACCATGGGAACCCACTTCTTGCATCAGTGCAACCTGGGTGTGAGACATGGATTCAAAGGAGATTATTTTGGAACTTTAAGGTTTAATGACTGCCCTATTGAATTTCAGACTTGCATGGGGCCTGTAGCCCTTTGTTTTGGCCAACTTCTTTCATTTGGAATGGGTATATTTATCCAATGCCTGTATCCCTGATATGGTTTGGCTGTGTCCCTGCCCAAATCTCATCTTGAATTGTAGCTCCCATAATTCCCATGTGTTGTAGGAGGGACCTGATGGGAGATAATTTAATCATGAGGGCGGTTTTCCCCAAAATTGTTCTTGTGGTAGTGAATAAGTCTCATAAGATCTGATGGTTTTATAAGGGGAAACCCCTTTTGCTTGGATCTCATTCTCTCTTGACTGCTGCCATGTAAGTTGTTCCTTTTGCCTTTTTTTTTTTTGAGATGGAGTCCTTTTGCCTTTTGCTATGATTGTGGGGCCTCCTCAGCCATGTGGAACTGTGAGTTCATTCAACCTTTTTTTTTTTTTTTTTTATCTATCTATCTATCTATCTATCTATCTCTCTATCTATCTATCTTACTCAGTCTCGGGTATGCCTTTATCAGCAGTGTGAAATTGGACTGATACAACCCCCATTGTATCTGGGAAGTAATTAACTTGCTTTTGATTTTACAGGCTCATAGGTGGAAGAGACTTGCCTTGTCTTAGATGAGACTTTGGACTGTGGACTTTAAGTTAATGCTGAAATGAGTTAAGACTTTGGGGGACCATTGGGAAGGCATGATTGGCTTTGAAATGTGAAAATGTGAGATTTGGGAGGGGGCGGGGGCAGAAAGATATGGTTTGGCTGTGTCTCCACCCAAATCTCACCTTAAATTGTAATAATCCCCACGTGTCAAAGGTGGGGCCAGGGGGAGATAATTGAATCATGGGGGCGGTTTCCCCCATACTGTTCTCATGGTAGTGAATAAGTCTCATGAGATATGATGGTTTTATAAATGGGAGTTCCCCTACATAAGCTGTCTTGCCTGTTGCCATGTAAAACATGACTTTCGCCTCATTCGCCTTCCACCATGATTTGTGAGGCCTCCCTAGCTACGCTGAACTGAGTCAATTAAACCTTTTCTCTTTATAAATTACCCAGTCTTGGATATGTCTTTATTAGCAGTGTGAGAACAGACTAATACACACACCAACTCATTTATGAGAGATCTGCTCCGCAACCCAAATACCTGTCATTAGGCGCTATCTTCAACATGGGGAGCAGATTTCAACAAGAGATTTGGAGGAGTTAAACAAAACAAACTATAGCAATGGTATTTTGTTGTAGCAGTCTGAATGAACTAAGACAAGCTGCTATATATATTTTTTCACTGGTTCATTATTTGTTCATTTGGAAGAAAATATTAAGCACTAACTGCATCAGGCAGTATTTTGGGCATAAGAAAGTCAAGATGAAAGATCACATATTGGCCTTCATACCTGACTCAGTCTAGCTAGGAGGAGAGAGTTCAGCAAAGTTTTACAATGTTGAATCTTGAAAAAGTAATTACTCCAAGAACCAGGAAGAGATAAATGTTCCAGGCAGAGAGAAAATATGAAACAAAATAGAGGAGAGAAATTGAACATTTGGGAAATGCAAGTATAACTACACTGTAGAGTGTGTCAAGCACAGTTGAAGAAAGAGGATAGCATAGTGAGGTGGAGACCAGATGATGGCTGGTTATGTGAACCACATTAAGGGCTTAGAACTTCAACCATAAATAATTCTTTAAAGGGACGCTTTAAAGAATTTTAAGAGCTTGTAATGTTGATGACCTCTTAGTGCTATACTAAGATTTCCTGTACCTTCCTTTTGTTGTTTTTCTTATAGTACTTAGAGCATTGAAAAATGATGTGTATGTTAGTTATACAGATATGGCATGCAAACCTGTAAGACATTCCTGCAAATTAGGTTAGAGCAAATTCTACATGTTGGGTAGTCTACTATTTAGGGCAACTATGTACCATAACCATTAAAAGCAAGAAGAGAAAACAGAAAGTAAGCATCAGAGTGTACTTGGTATGAATGCCCAGTGTGCTTGAGGAATGGAATTGTCCAAGAAACTGTAGGCCAGGCCAGTAATTACAAACAGGAACCCTTCCTTTGACAATCTACTTTTGAACTGCATCTGTAATTACATCATAATAGTTAAGCAGATATATTTGGTAATCATTTAGTGCTTTGTTTACACTAACTACTACTCATACATTTACAAATAAATTTTTTTTTTTTTTTTTGAGACGGAGTCTCGCTCTGTCGCCCAGGCTGGAGTGCAGTGGCCGGATCTCAGCTCACTGCAAGCTCCGCCTCCCGGGTTCACGCCATTCTCCGGCCTCAGCCTCCCGAGTAGCTGGGACTACAGGCGCCTGCCACCTCGCCCGGCTAGTTTTTTGTATTTCTTAATAGAGACGGGGTTTCACCGTGTTAGCCAGGATGGTCTCGATCTCCTGACCTCGTGATCCGCCCGTCTCGGCCTCCCAAAGTGCTGGATAAATTTTTAAATGGGTACATTTTCCTGGAAATATTTTGAGAGAAATTCTGTCTTGATTGTATGGATAAAGAAGTGAAAAATCCATGTTGAATTTTAATTCAGCTAAACAGTGATTAAGAAAGACAAACTTAGAGCCTTTCTTCCTTCTTTCTGACAGTGTATAAAAGGTGATATATGTGCATCTTAGATAGATAGATGAGATTGCCAACGTGTCACTGTTATCCTCAAGGCAAGTTAGGTAAATGAGCTGAACTGATGAGGGCTTACTGTCTTTAATATGATAAAGAAGAAGGCATGCTTTCCTGCACGTTCTATGAATACAAAATGATGTGATTCCCAAAAGATAAAAATGTACTTCATTTTGGCAGGCTGTGGCATGCTTAATGGGTGTCATTTTAACGTTATTGCTGCAGCAGTCAAAATGTTGAAGCAGAATCAGAGATTTTGGTTAAGAAATACATGTACGACCTGAAAAATTCCTCATTCTTTTGGGGGCTTAACAGAAAACCTTCCCCTTCAGTTGATTGGGTTTAAAAGTGAATCTTTTTTAGGTTAAAAATGTTGTGAGTCATAGTACCCAAGTCCTTATTAGTATGATAACATTAGCTTTAATAATTTTTCATGCTTGCTAAAACTTGGGCAAATAGTCCATGCTTCTATGCCTAAAACCCCTCACAAATGCCACCTTCTTGGTAAAGATTTCTGGTTCCTCTCCTGTTCTCATCTGTATAGATCTTTATAAAAAGTAAATATTTTTTGAATGAATTATTTTACCATCTACATTATACATATATTTTCAAAGTTTTTACTGGAGACATAATTCATTACCACAAAATCCCCCCTTTTAAAGTGTACATTTCAATGGTTTTTAGCATTTTCATGAAGTTGTGCAATCATCACCACTATCTAATTCCAGAATATTTTCATCACCCCACAAAGAAACCCAGTACTAATTAGCAGTCACTCCCCATTCCTCCCCCTCCTCCAGCTGCTGGCAAAACACTAATCTATTTTCTGCCACTTTGGATTTGCCTGTTTTGAACATTTCATACAGATGGAAGCATACAAAATGTGGCCTTTTGTGACTGGCTTCTTTGACTCAGTATAATGTTTTCAAAGTTCATCATGTTGTAGTGTATACTTTATTCCGTTTTATTGTAGAATAATATCCTCTTGTTTGAATATACTATACTTTGTTCATCCTTTCATCAGCTGGTGTATATTAAGGTGGTTTGAACTTTTTGGTTATCATGAATAATGCTGCTAGAAGCATTCGTATACAAGTTTTTGCATAGATCATGTTTTACATTTAAATGTATTTTATTGATTTTAAAATACTAATATTTAAAAACTATTCAATCACTGCAACATAAAAATTTCAAAAATAAATAAAATATACTGTTAATCATTTTAGTTTATCTCCTTTTAGATTCTTTGGTTAGTTTTATAATACTTTTATTTAAAAGAGAAAACGGTATCAAAATATGAATATTGTTCTATATTCTATTTTTACTTTCCTTTCCTTATTGTAAAATATATACAGTATATATATTCCTAGGAGAGAATTTTTAATCATTACGTATAGCTTCATATTTTATTTTAATTTTTAGATTGCATTTGTGTACACTGTTAATTGCATTTCTTGAGGACTATTGCTTTGTTTTGTCCCTAATTCTATCTCTTTATTTTGCCTCCATTAGTATCTCATAGATACCTAGAGTAATAGTCTCTTGCTGAAATAAATTTATAATGCATATGGAATCATAGAATGTCCAGGGTTGCAATGAATCTCAGGGGTCAACAGTACTGTGAATAACATGGGTGATAAAATCTTTTAGATAAAGTGGGTTTTAATTAATGACTATAAACTTGCACTTTACCATTCTGGTTTATTCTTTAATTAAACCACTTGGGAAGATTGAGAGAAGAGTAGAACATTTGTTCCAGTCAAATAATGAGTAAGATTTAGTAGCTTCCTGCATGTCTGTATGATAAACTTTGAAATTTGGAGAGAGACAATAAACAGTTTTTTTGGCTAGTTTGTATTGGTGAAAAATGCGTATTATTTTCTGAAATAATGAAATGATTAACAAAGTCACTTAAAGAAAGTTCAGCTATCTCAAATGTTGTCTTGTTAGATATTCACAGGTTGTTTTGAAAGAGTAAAACGTATTTGATTCTATGCTGGGTCCAAACTTTATATTCTAACATCTTTGTTGACACTTTATCTGCTGTTGAATCATAGTAACCTCGCTATCTATTGCCAACTTGAGCTTGTTCCAATTTTTAAAATAACGTTAATACTAGCTCCTAGATTGTGGCGTTGAAATACTATTTCCCACTGAGACAACCAGAACTTTTTGGAGAAATGGCTGATTCCAGGCTCGGGAGTAGAATTTGTATCAGATCAACCTGTAACACCTTGTCATGCCAGATTTCAAGGAACCCACCAGAGACCATCAGGGTCATGAGAAAAGGCTTCAGAAGCCAACTTGAAGAGGCCAGCTCACTCACCAAAAATGGAACAATTTGATCTTTAATAAGGGTTTTAATTGACATGAAGTGAACCCATCAGAGATATTTAAATCCTTAAATTCATAAAGATATTTAAAATTAATTATCTTTGGAAGATGTTGAATCAATTCATTGTTTCAAAAACTGGTTAAAAGGCAAGAGAAAAACCCAAGCATTCAGTCTACCTCTCTCATATGAACTGTTTCACTGGGTAATCAATAGTAGATGAGGGGAAGCATCTCTTTAAAAAGAGTATTCCAATGAATAAATGAAAAAGCTGATAGAATTATCACCATTTTGCAACACACATGAAATACAGATCTAGGTATTGAGCTGCTAATGTCGTGACCAGAGTGAAAATCAGACCTTCTGTGCCTCCTAAAGGGAGAGAAGTACAGCAACACCTATAACCTTGACAAAGGGATGCAAGCTGAGATTGATCAAGACTCTGTATCTAGCTGCCAATTTGCAGACAATAGAGAGGGCAGAGAAGCTTGCTGAATTGCACTGTGAATATCAATCAAAACCCTGACCGAGAGAAGATCTACAGGTTAAAATGGCTGTGTTTTTACACAGATGGACTGTAAGGAAAAGAAGGAGATGGGGGGAGACGCTGTATATTGGAAGAAACAGACGTGGTGATTTCTAAAAAATTGAGGTAGATTATAGGTAACATCTGGGGCATATCATTTTGATGATAAGACTGTACAATGCAAGAAAGAAATTACTGTGAAGATACTGTGAAGGCAAGAGAGTGGTTTCCTTGTGGAGAAAGAGGTGGCTGCATTTGAGACGGGGCACATAGAGGGGGCTTCTAGGTGGCTGGCAAAGCTCTACTTATTGGCTCAGGTGAGGATGTCAAGGGCATTGCATTAGTTTTCTATTATTGTGGTACTAAATTACTATAAACTTAGAGGCTTAAAAAAAACCACAATTTATTATCTCATGGTTCTGTAGGTGAGAAGTCCAGGTGAGCTTGACTTGCTTCTCTGCTATGAGTCTCACAAGACTAGAATCATGTTGCTGGTCAGCTGGACTCTTATCTGGGGGCTCTGAGCAAGAGCTCACTTCCAAGTTCTTTCAGATGATTGCCACAATTCAGTTTCTTGAGGCTGCAAGGCTGAGGATCCTGTTTTATTGATGGCTGTCATCTCGGAGCTCCCTCAGTGATATGGTTTGGCTATGCCCCTACCCAAATCTCACCTCTAATTGTAATAATCCCCATGTGTCAAGAGCAGGGCCAGGTGGAGATAATTGAATCGTGGGGGCAGTTTCCCTCATACTGTTCTCGTGGTAGTCTTTCTGGATCTGATGGTTTTATAAATGGGAGTTCTCCTGCACAAACTGTCTTGCCTGCCACCATGTAAGATGTGCCTTTGCTTCTCCTTTGCCTTCTGCCATGATTATGAGGCCTCACCAGCCATGTGGAACTGTGAATCCATTAAACCTCTTTCCTTTATAAATTACTCAGTCTTGGGTGTGTCTTTATTAGCCGTGTGTAAATGAACTAATATACTTAGCTTCTTAAGGCCACCCCTACATTGCCTCCTCATCTTCAAACAGCAGCAGTAAGTGGAGTCCCTCTTATGTTTTGAATCTCTCACATTTCTCCTTCTATTGCAACTCTTCTGCTTTCCTCTGCTGCTTTGAAGGACTCACGTGATCACGTTGGTCCGCATGAGAATACAGGATAAGCTCCCTATTTTAAGGTCAGTTAGTAAGTATCGTTAGTTCCATCTTCAATGTCTCTTCACAGCAGTACTTAGGTGAGTGTTTGATTGAATAACCAGGGGACTAGAATCCTGGGGGGATGTCTTTAGAATTCTGCCTGCCAAAGGTGTGATCACCTTATACATTGTTTTGTGTTGTTTTCTGTGTTTGTATTTTATTTCACAAATAATGTATGAAGGCTAAAAAATTACTGAGATATACAAACTGGTGCCTTCTTGTGATATTTGAAAGATACTTATCAAAGGTACTTAACCTTCTTTTTAAGAAAAAAAAAGACAAACAAAAAAATTATTTTTTTCTTAGCTGAAATATTGTCTAAGGATAGTGAAAATGTAAGTATAAAAAAGTAAATCCTTGAACTGGCCGCTTTTGTTACTGTAACTCTAAGACATTTGTGATTAAATGATTATGTCTTAACATCTACAATTTGCATGGAGTTATTAAGCATGACTTTAACGGGATATTCTTTATAGGGGATGCTCAGGTTCATAGTATACAAGGAATGCCTCAATCCATTTTGGCAATAGCTTTTAGAAGATATTCCTTTGATTTTTTTCTGCCATTTTATAACTACTTTTTGGTGTAATTGTCTTTACATATTTTCTTAATTGATGGTATGTTATACTTTATCTACACCAGGAGTAGGCAGACTCTCCCTGTACAAGGCCAGATAGTAAATATTTTCAGCTTTGTGTGCCATATTGTCTCTGTTGCAGGTATTTAACTCTGCCATTGTAGCCCAACAGCATATGAACAACACATCAATTAATGGGCATGGCTGGATTTGGCCCAGAAATCACCACTTGTAGATCTCCTGTCTATGCATTTGAATACTTCCTCTCCTATTGTGTGTGTGTTCTGTATTTTACTAGGGATATATTTTCATTGTATTTGTTTATATGGGCATATTATGTAAAAGTAAACAAAATGGAGACAGCCACAAAAATCTACTGCTCCTTTAGTCATAGCAGAAGCATTTCTTAGAATCAGTTTTTATGCATCTGTAGTGTACATACCTGGATTCTTCTCTGAGCCCTGATAATAATGCTGTCTATTTTTGTATCAACTTATACATTTATTCATTCAACAACATTTATTGAGCACCTAGTATGTGCCATCCTAGATCCTGGAGATAAGCAGTTAACCAAGCGAAGTCCCTGCTTCATCATGCATGCACTCTAGTTGACCTGCTGATATCAAGAGTCCAGAATATAATAAGCTTTTTCTAACAACTTCTCCCAGACCTGCCATAGAGCAGCATCTGAAGATAAAAGTTAATGCATTTTGGTTGTTAGATGTTAAGTATTGTTTGCATTTGTTTCCTATAAATTGTTCAATTACTGTTGAAAAATCTGAGTTTATGTGATATGTTCACCATGTTTTGTTTCAGATTTACATTGAAGTATATTTGAAGTCAAAATTATTTTGAAGAATTTCACTCAAATCTATTGAAGACCTGGGCAATGTACTCTCATTCTTTATTGTCTTCAAGTTGTGTTATGTAGTTCGAGAGACATTGCTTTCATTTCACGTGCAGTTGTGAGTGGAATCCTAGTTGAGAAATCAGCTGGTGATAATCAGGCATTTTGATAGTTTAACTTGAGCCACATCCATTCACCATATCTATCAACAAATCTTCTTGGAAGCTTTATTTTTAACTAGTGATTCATAGCAATTTTCAGCTTTAGAAGGATTTATTTTTCTTACCTGGGGAAAAGAAACAGTTAGATAAAAAAACCCCAAGACTTACAATGGCTCTAGCCTTAAAATTAAAAAGTCAAATTTTAACAAGAACTTACAATAAATGCAAAAATGTTGGGCCTTTCCTTTCTGTTGCATAACTGACAACTATGCTGTGATGAGGGCATCCATCCTTAAGCTTTTCCTGGCATTAAGCCGAGTACATTACCTGTATCCTAGTCATGTCCCTTGTCACGTACTTTTACTTGAGTTGACAAGCATGGGCCTAAATTTAACAACAAAAAAGGTTGAGTTACAATCTACTTTCTCAATCACGTGTTTACAGTATCTTTATATGCCATTTACAGATACGGTTAGAGAAGCTTTATTCTAAGATGGAAAAAAACAAGTTGGTCTGGTAGCACTAAGTCTACTGTGTTGAATTTTACTGGATGTGTGCATGCTATGCTGGCATGGACGTCGTATTTTCTCTTTTTTTCTTTAAAAATACATTGCAAATAAATGATATAAAAATGTATATCACAGGTTTGTAGGATTCCTGAAGCTCCTCCACAAAACCCTCCGTTTCTGTAGGACAAATCTGAGAAGTGTGACCTAAGTCAGTCCATTTATTTTCTAGCTGAAGAAAATGAGGTCCAAAGAGAAGTTGTGTCCAAGGTGGGTGCTCTAAAATCGTAACCCAGGGGTCCTAGCCCCAGGTGCAATGTGTTTGCCATTGCCATGGTTCAACTTTGTATAAAACAGGTATTACAATCTCTGTAATTTACTTTAAAGTACATACAGCGGGGCAAACTTTACTTTAGGCTTAACTTTATTTGTGGTCAGATATAATGCTAGCAGGGCAGTATAGTTCAGATGTGGCAGGGGGTACAATGTGAGAGGGGCCCACTGTGGAAATAGCTGCTACATGCCCTTTATTGTATATACTTTTGTTCAACTTCTGATACTCTAAGAACTAGCATATCAGTTCCAAATTTGGGTTTCCATTACTGAATTTAGTGTTTGTTGATTAGCCTGATGGATGTTAGAAATAGACTTTGGCTGTCACTGATGAATTAAACATATTTTGAACATATGGATTGGCTAAAATAGTTCAGAGTCTTTCCATCCTTTTTAAAAAGTGTAAAAACACATGAAGGCCCGTCCTGATATTTTTAAGGATGACAGTTATGGTTCAATTCCCTTCAATCCAGATGTTGATTTAGGAGAATTTCTGACTGCCTGGTGCTGTGTAAGCATAGAATCCTGCCTTGGAAATCTCACAATGTCTATTTCAACTGCATGTTTCATCCCTGGGCCACCTAAAAAGGGTTCATCCAGCACACAGAACAAGTAGTATAAACTGTTTTATGCTTTCTTGCTAATGAATGGTTGCTACTACATACATGTCTGTCTGTGTAAAGAAATTTATGCTGAGATTTGTTTTTGTTAAAACCTAATGGTGGCCAGGCGTGGTGGCTCACTCCTGTAATCCCAGCACTTTGGGAGGCTGAGGTGGGAAGATCACGAGGTCCGAAGTTCAACACCAGCCTGGCCAACATGGTGAAACCCCATCTCTACTAAAAATACAAAAATTAGCCGGGCAAGGTGGCGGGTGCCAGTAATCCCAGCTACTCGGGAGGCTGAGGCAGGAGAATCAGTTGAACCTGGGAGGCAGAGGTTGCGGTGAGCTGAGATTGTGCCCTTGCACTCCAGCCTGAGCAACAAGAGCAAAACTCTGTCTCAAAAAACAAAAAACAACAACAACAAAACCAAAAAACAGAAACACCTAATAGTGAGGTGTGGGAGAGAAGTAAATTTTCACTATAATAGATTCTCTCCTTCACCAAACTCTAGCCAGGCTCCTTGAAGCTCTCGTCTTGACGAGGCCTCAGCTTGGCATATTAAGACTTGAACACTCACTAATATAGTTTCTAATAACTCAAAGTAGCGTTCCTAAGAATGACCCTAGACCCACGTATAAAATGCTTGCCCGAGAACACTCAAGGCTGTCATAAGGATGTACTGTTTGTTTCAGCCAACACCTAAATACAGGGACCCTGTCTCCCAGCATCTGTGGGAGGGAAGGAGCCTAACTCTGATAAGCTCCAGTTAGCAATCCCAGCTGAATTTTACATGAACTAATTCCCTGTTTCTGTTTTTTGTAATTTTTTGGTCCCCTGACTCTAATACCTGCCCCTCCCTACTCTCTCAATCTCCCTTTAAAATACCAGTCACCTCTCTCCAAATTGAAGCTGAGTTCAGTTTATATAGAACTTGTTTCCCTATTGCAATAGTTTATTACTGATGAAAATCTGTCGTTACCTCTTTAGCATATGGCTTTGTTTATTCTTGACACCCTTTCAACCTTTTTGGTGACCACTAGAAATCTAAGTGTGCATAACCAAACTGGCTTATGTAAGTTTGCAATGATGGGCTTTGTTTTGGTTTGAGAGTCAGTTAGGTCTTAAATCTTCTGCTTTCTTAATATATTTTTTCCTTTTCCACTTTACCACAGCCTTTAGCTAAATTTACAAAAAAGAGGGAGTCATCACTGTGGCTGTTTGTGACTTTCTGATGAGTGTTCGGTCTTGCTGTTCTTCAGCTTCCTGCCCTGTCTGGTATACTGGCTTTTGGGACATAAAGGCTTATGATTAGTTGGAAAGATGAAATACATATCATAGCATATTGTAGAAAATAATGCCAACAATTTAAAATAGTGGAAAAGGCTTAAAAAAAGAAAATCTAACATATGAAAAACATATTGCAGGGAAAGATTATGGGCAATTGCATAGAGATAGCCCCTAAGAGCTAACTTTTATGATCACTAACTATATTCTGAAGTCTTGCATCCTGAGATGCTTCACATGAACCAATTCCCTGTTTCTGTTTTTTGTAGTTTTTTTACTTTCCAGACTCTAATACCCGCCCCCTCCCAACTCTCTCATTCTCCCTTTAAAACACCAGTCACCTCTCCACAAATTGAAGTTGTCTTCGGTTCATGCAGAACTCCTTTCCCTATTGCAATAGTACATTACTGATGAAACTCTGTCCTTACCTCTTTAACTAGTTTCTGGCTTTGTTTACTTTTGATACCATTTCAACCTTTTTGGTGGCCACTAGAAATCTAAGTGTGCATAACCATTCCTTGTAGAATAGAGCTGATCTCACAGGTACTTGGTCATCAGGATGAGGAAGGGAAGTTGATGTTCGACCCAGGGGCTTGGAGGTCAAGTGAGCCCATGGTCCACTGGAGTTCCCAAGTACTATGGGCGGGATTGTGCATCCCCTATTCATGTATTAATGTCAGGTTTGGATCATAATCCTGAAAGACACTATCCTGAATGGCATAATCTCAAATGTTGAAATCCCAAATGATCAAAATCCCTACAGTATAACATCCCTTATGTCTAAAATGATAAAAATCATAGTCACAGGATGGTTGCATCATGTCAGGTTGAACAATTACCTTGTAGTCTTTATGCAGAAGAAAATGGATTTCAGTTGAATTCCCAAACCATAATGACAGACTTGAAATTAGGTGTCATCAAGGATTATGAAAGTGGATTTCAAGGTATTACTAATGAAGTTTGTTTTTCCGTTCAGCCTAATGCATTTGGAGGGAAATTCAGATGGATGAATTGGTCCAGTGAAAACTTCAGTTTAAAAAATGTGTCATTTACCTGCATTGACATTCCTTCCTAGCTGACAACATTCCAGATTTTAATGAATTAAAGCTTCATTTAGCTGAACAAGCCAGAGAAGTTACTTAGTTTTTGAGTATAATTAGGTGCACGGTAGGATAAGAAGACACACATTGGTGTTGCTGTTGAATCACCAGTATTGTTTCTGCTAAATTTGTGGTGTGCATATAGGTGCATGTGGAATGGATTTCTGGGTATCCAAAACAGCACATGAGCATAGCACAGAAGATGGGAAAGTTTAATAGTTTAAAATGGGAATGCTGATGTTGGTGTTTATTGAATTATAGAGTAATTTTAAAAAGAGCAGTGCCACATAGAAAATAAATGTCAACATATTCTCCAAGGAGATACATATCCTAAAAGATAAAAAGAAGCTTCTCATGATGCAAGACTTCAGAATGTAGTTAGTGATTATGAAAGTTAGCTCTTCGGGGCTGTCTCTGTGCAATTGCCCACAATCTTTCTTTGCAATATGTATTTTCATATGTTAAATTTTCTTTTTTTATTTTTGGTGTTTTTCACTATTTTAAATTGTTGGCATTATTTTTTACAGTATGCTATGCATATATTTCATCTTTTCGTCATTGCTAACACTGGAGATGTAAATTGTATAAAGACTTTCAGAGAGTTCTAATTTGTTTTATGTAATTTTTTGCAAACGTGACTCCATGAAAGTGCATCATCAGAAGGTTGACTAGGTGTGCAAACATTGTGCGTGTATGTAAAAATGTCATATAAGAGCTATCCTTTTCATACATTTGCATTTGTGAAAGATAAAATTTCTTGAGATGCTGGCTCTTTGGGCTACATGCAGTGATGATGCAGCAGTGACCCAAAATGGTTTTGGATTAATCTTATCAAAAGACTTGGGTTGTTCATCACAGTGTTTCAGATGACTGCAGTTATAAAGCTGGGTGCGCACAGTTAGCAGCCATAGTGATAAGCATTCATACATTTTGCTTTTGGCCTATTTCTTTATGAATACTGTTCATCTGCTCATAATTGTTATGCCTGTGTGACTGTTGTTAGTATACCTGAGTGTTTATGCTTGCCAAAATGTGTATGTTGTTATTACCTATTTTATTGTGTAAAGTGGCCTATGAAGTATTCTCTTGTGTTTGTGTGTTTCTGAAATAAGTCCCCTTTAAAATTTAATACAATATAAATATAATCGTAAATATAATATAAATATAGAAATATTTTAAAGAATTTTAAAAGTCATTTTTTTCCAGAATTATATTGTTGTAGGACGTTCTCCTTAGTTCCACTAAAGACAGGAGTCCTTGCCACATGGCCACAAAAAATTAGGCTCACAGACAATTTGAAGGGTGAGAATAATGGAATTTATTGGGCAAAAGGGGGAAAAAGGGGAAACAGGGACCCTCTGCAAAGCCAGGGTCCTGCTAGTGCACTTCCTGCCTCACAGATTGAATCCCAGGTACCACCCAGGAAGAGGAGGGGCCAGGCTCCTCGCTGCTGCAAAGGCGCAAACATCTGTGGCTCCACCCCCAGTGCATGCTCCTCCCGGTGCGCAGACCAGTTGGAGTTTCTCTGGGGACCCCTCCCACCGGGCTGTCTCAATATTTTCAGGATGTTGATCTTTCAGGATTTCAAGATGATGACATTTGGGATTGTGTTTTTTGTGATTATGATCAGCTCCCGTTGAAGTCCTAATCCCCTAGTACCTCAGAAAGTGACTGTATTTGGAAATAGGGTCTTTGAAGAGGTAATTAAATTGAAGTGAGGTCCTATTGTGGGTCCTAATCCAAGCCGACTGGTGTCTTCACAAAATGAGGAGATTAGAATGTAGACACACACAGCAGGACTACCATGTGTAGACACAGGAATCTACTAAAGACAGAGGACTCAGGAGAAATCAACCTTGTTGACTCCTTGATATCAGGATTTCAGCCTCCAGAATTGTGAAACATTAAGTTTCTGTAGTTTAAGCCACCCAGTCTGTGGTACTTTGTTACGGCAACCCTAGAAAACATACACCAGGGCAGTTTGCTTCAAATTCTACCTTGCTGACTTTTGTACTTTATCTGCTGCTGAGCTTTGGCTGTGACTCCGAAGGCCCAGACACTGAAATTGGGGTTAAGCCTGAAGGAATCTGTGTTGGAGTAAATTCCAGGGGGCAGGGTAGTGCCCAGCTGGACTTGGAAGAGAAAGTGGCCTGAGAAAAGAAAGAACTTCAGAACTGCAAATGAGAAACTTCCTGTAGCAGTTCCAGGCCCTCCTAAGAAGAGCTAAGAGAGATGCAACATTCTGGATGACTTTTACTCTCCTCTCTGTGGGTGAGGAAGACTCTCTCTGGCTCCAAGTTAAAAACACACACTCCAGTACTGCAGGAATTATTAATAAGATGAGTTCTCAACTCTCTGTTCTCAATCCCCAAAGATGGACTGGGCCCAGGGTTTGTGCCTTTCCTAGCTCCAAGTTAGAATATGCATTCCTGAAAATCTGCCTTATTGGTTGAAATGCAAGTCATCAAATTAATCTTGATGCATCATCAATCCTTGTAGTTTCTAAGGGCATGCCCTGAGCAAGGTTAAAATGTTCCTTGTTCTGTCTCTGTCTTGTAACATTTGTTTTCAACTTGCCCTGTTTTTGTTGCCAGTGATGGATATCCTGTCCTACTGCTGACAGTCTTGTTGGCAGTCACTTTAGATATTTAAAACACTTAATGACAGTTAGATCACGAGTTTTTCAAAATAGGGACACTGGGAGGGGGTAATGAGTCAGGCTGTGCTCTGCCTGACATAATTTGTGAATTGCCAACTTGAGATGTATTCATTTATTATCTTTTGGGATTGATCCATTTTTCATTTTTATTATCATGTTTGAGTAAATATATTGTTTAAAGCAGCAAAAGTTGCTATTCACTTCCGTAATCCTTGTACATAAAAGAGGAATAAGTTTACTTGTTCTGTCTTATATGAGGAAGACATGAATGAATAAGCCAGTTGTTTGGAAGCACTTGGTAACTGTGCTAAAATCACACACTAAGTATAAGTTTACTATAATTTACCAATGTGTTTTAACCCCTAGGTCCTTAGGTAGCTAATTAATCATTCATTTACTGAGTTCCATGATCTAAATGTTGATGTGCCCCCAAAATTCATGTGTTGAAACCTAACTCCCAATTCAATAGTATTAAGGAGTGGGGCCTTTTGGGAAGTGATTAAGTCATGAGGACTCCACTTTCATGGGTGGGATTAATGCTCTTATAAAAGAGGTTGAAGGGAGCTGCCTTGCCTTTTTGGCCATGTGAGGACACAGAGAAAGCACCATCTGTGAGAAACAGGCCTTCACTAGATACTGAACTTGCCAGCACCTTGACCCAGGACTTCCCAGTTTCCAGAACTGTGGGACATACATTTCTGTTATTTATAATTTACCCAGTCTAAGATATTTTGTGATAGCAGCAGGAATGGACTAACATAGTGGGTCTAGCAAAGAGTTCTTAAGGTGAGTGCTTAGATCTGGAGACAAAAAGAATTAAAACCAGAAAAAATTAATGCAGATGGACAATCAAGGAGTGAGATCATGAAGTGAGCCTTCCATTCAACTCCAGAGAAGCAGGACAAGCTTCCTGGGAGACTCATTCTGTCTGCCTGCCTCTGAATGAGTTATGCTTTTGAGAGTCTTTGACCAGGGCTACTGTTACCAGAAGGGGGTCCAGATCCAGACTCCAAGAGAGGGTTCTTGGATCTTGAGCAAGAAAGAATTCAGGACAAGTCCATAGAGTAAAGTGAAAGCGAGTTTATTACGAAAGGAAAAGTATGAAAGAATGGCTACTCCATGGACAGAGCAGTCCTGAGGGCTGCTGGTTGCCAATTTTTTATGGTTATTTCTTGATGATATGCTAAGCAAGGGGTGGATTATTCATGCCTCCCCTTTTTAGACCATATAGGGTAACTTCCTGACATTGCCATGGCGTCTGTAAACTGTCATGGTGCTAATGGGAGTGTAGCAGTGAGGACAGAGGTCACTCTTGTCGCCATCTTGCTTTTGGTGGGTTTTGGCTGGCTTCTTTATTGCAGCGTGTTTTATCAGTAAGGTCTTTGTGACCCATATCTTTTGCTGATTTCGTATGTCATTCTGTGACTTAGAATGTGTTAACCCTCTGGGAATGCAGCCCAGTAGGTTTCAGCCTCATTTTACCCAGCTTCTATTTAAGATGGAGCTGCTCTGGTTCAAACGCCTCTGACAGTACCATCTCGAGTTATCTGAGTGGTTAATTTTAACAAATGTTTTGTCCTCAAACCTTGAAGGGCTTTGTTGATTATAATGCAAGAGAAACTATTCATTTTAATTTTTCACTTATGTAGCTGTTTAAAGTCATATAGTCATATGACCGTATATGTGGGTTATATGTGAGCTAAATGTTTGAGTTCAGACTGTTGCTGAGAATATAAATTTATCTGAAGTTTAGTTTTGGAGTGAGAAAGTAGAATTTAATCCACTTTCAGCAATGTAAAGAAAAATAGTGTCAGACAAATTTATTTTCTTTAAATACTTCTAAATTTTCTGCATTAGACAAATTTCTGATTGGAGAAAACAGTTATGAATGATTCATTTAAATGATTGCTAAAACACTATCATGCATTTTTCTAGACAGTCTTTCTTTCTTCCCCCTTTCATCCTTTCTTCTCTTTCTTTTTCTTTCTCTCCCTCCCTCCTTCTCTCTCTCCTTCCCTGCTTCCCTCCTTCCCTCCTTCCTTCCTTCCTTCCTTCCTTCCTTCTTTCCTTCCTTCCTTCCCTCCTTCCTTCTTTCATTCCTTCCTTCCCTCCTTCCTTCCTTTCTTTCTTCCTTCCTTCCTTCCTTCTTTCCTTCCTTCCACTTTCTCTTTCCTTCCTTCCCTCCTTCTTTCCTTCCTTCCTTCCTTCCTTCCTTCCTTCCTTCCTTCCTTCCTCCTTTCCTTCCTTCCCTCCTTCTTTCCTTTCTTCTTTGCTTCCTTCCTTCCTTCTTTCCTCCCTCCCTCTCTCTTTTTCTCTCCTCTTTCTTTCTTTTTCTTTCTTTTCCTCTTTTTCTTTCTTTCTCTCTTTTTATTTTCTTTCTGTCTCTCTTCCTTCCTTCTTTTTGCATTTATCATGTAGAAGGAAGAATAGAAAAGGAAGGTAGTTTTTGTTTGCTTAGTTGAATCAGAAATTGGGAGATAAAAGAACTGAGACTTAGCTCACATCTGTGAGGGAAGAATTACATTTTCAATTTTTAAATTAAAACAAGTCAAGAAAAATGGAAAGAGAGAGCAGAGTCAAGAAGAGAAAAAGAGCAGGGCATTTGGTTGTTTTGAGGCATACAGGTGTCTTGGATAGCCTACTAATACAGCACCACCTTAAACGATTGTCTTTAAATATTCTCTCTACATTTAATTTAAAGGAGGGGTGTACACTGGGGAACAAGAGGAGAAAGACCACCTCCTGGAGAGCCCGCTCTCTTCTGTATAAATAGAGAAATTCAACTCAGGCCCCAAAACTTGCATGTTCTTTTCTACCAAACAGGAGCCTTGCACATTTCTGACAGGCAGAGGAGCAAACATTGATTTGCAGTTCTAGGATTCACTTCAAGAGTCTTTTTGGCTACAAATGACTTAAAGCTCTCCTTGTAAACGTATGCAGTCCTCTCCTTGGAAAATATTATGGTCAATACCATTTTCCCCATCTTAAATTTCCAGTGGAAATTTAACACCCTAGTGATAGGCAGTATCCCTTATCAATTGGTACTTGGGGCAGTTGTTGACCTGAGGGAGACGGGGGGTGAGAAAGAGACAGAGAACAAGCCTCTGTGGAGGACAGGACTCAGCAAAGGGAAGTTCCAAATGATTTAACATTTTTTTCAAGTGAAAAGAGAAATAGACGAATGTTTAATGAGAATGATAACTATTTAAGCTTATGTTTCTTTTTTTGGGAGTTTGCTTTGCAAAAGGGCCTGCTATCTAATGTGCTCTGGTGATTGAAAAACAGCGTGTACTTTAAAAATGGCTATGACTGGTCATGTGATAGATGGGTCTTGAGTTATTCTGCTCCACTGTAAAATGAATAAGTCACAGAATTTCGCAATTTTCTGTTTTCCAGTGAAATGATAGGGAAGACCATATATTGGCTTAAAGGTTTTGCAAATTAAATTATGATGGTAGTGCTATGGCAGAATTTACGTGTGACATTAAAACTAACATTTTCAAAGAGTGGAAATGATTCAGAGGATCATGTTTATGATTGTGGAAGCAACCGTCAGATGTAATAAAAAAGCCAAGATTCTAGTGACTAAGGGTGTAAACGAGATTTATGGAATGATGATATCCCTGGCATTGCTATACTAAACTCAGCCTTTTGGGAAATAGCATCAAGCACTCTGAGTCTTCTAAACACATTATAAACACCAGGTTATTTGCCCACCCCACTCCTACCGCAGCCAGTAATCCAGGTTGTATTTATCAGCATAGTCTTTTGGGCTGGGAAATAACTTCATCTAGTCCCAGAAATGTTTGATTTCATGTCCAATGAATACCGAGTTGGTCTTTGCTCACCTTTAAGGCTGGATATGAAGAGGAGTCTTCCTTTTCTAGTAGCCAGAGGAAGAGGTTGCCTGCAAAGGGAGGATGCATGGTAGTGTTAACCTGAAATCTTCCTCTCATGATTAGAGCCCACTTTATGACCTTGGGTTTTCAGACAGGATTTATTTGGACCTTTACTCTTTCTTCCTCCAGTGCACTGCTTCTCTCCCGCCACTGCCTGTTCTCACTTTCTTTCGAAGATGTGATTAACAGTTTCCACATCTGCTTGGTCCCTCAAAAGGCAAAAGTGAAGTGCAGGACAAATATATGGATCACAGGCAAGATCCAAACCTGGCTGCAGTCTCTGAGGCCTGAGCCCTTCCCAGAAGGCTCCTGCTCCTCCTTGTTCCATACAATACATCTTTCTTCTTTATAGCAAGACACTCCCACTAAGCCCAAAAGCCCAGAGTGTAACTCAGATATACAATATGTTACCTGTTGCATCACTTTCTTTGATATGGTTTGGCTCTGTGTCCCCACCCAAATTTCATCTGAAATTGTAATCATCTCTATAATCCCCATGTGTTGAAGGAAGGACTTGGTGGGAGGTGATTGGATCATGGGGGTGGTTCCCCCCATGCTGTCTTGTGATAGTGAGGGAGTTCACACCAAGGTCTGACAGTTTTATAAGCATTCTACAGTTCCTTTTTCACATGCCCTCTCTTGCCTGCTGCCATATAAGACATACCTCTTTAGCCTTTTGCCACAGCTGTAAGTTTCCTGAGGCCTCCCCAGTCATGTGGAACTGAGAGTCAATTAAACCTCTTTGCTTTATAAATTACCCAGTCTCAGGGAAGTTCTTTGTAGCAGTGTGAAAATGGACTAATACACTTTCTAACGGGACAAAGCTCTGACGATACTTCTCAGACTCACTAGCTTAGTAGAAAGATCTGCCTTGCAATATCAGCCTCCAAGAGTCTTGAGATGATAGTGGCTGTCTGTGTGTGAGAAGTTTTTCTTGAGTAGTTTTATTCAATAGAGAGAAACCATGTCCTTATGGCCTCAAGACAGTACACAGCAGTGAGAAAAGAAAATGGACTCTGGAGATGTAAAAGATATCACACATGGCTAAAGTGTTTGGTTGGGTGACAGAATAAATTCTATTTTAGGTTTTAATCTCATTTTTACAAAATAAAACTAAGAATATTTTTAATCATGTGGGACAGAGTCATTTGCATCCATTCCTTTGCCCATTTAGACTGTAGGCTCTGTTTCTCAAAACTATAAATTCTGTATTCAGTTTAAGAAAGTGTATTTTTGATTGAGGTTAACACAGTATTTAAGTTAATGGAAAACATGCTTCCATTGCAGAGTATTTCCACCAGGATTGCTGGATTCTGTACAACAATCTGTTTCTATTTTGAAAAAAAAAATATGATGCCGTTATATGACCTAAATATTCCTATTTTCTCTTATTTCACTCTTCTGCATTCATATGCTTGGTTCTTCAGGTGTTTTCAAATAAATGACACACTATGAATTCAGATGAAAATACTTCCTAGTAGTATATATCCTTAATGTTTCATAAAATTAGGAAAATTATTTTGCTTAAAGTCTGAGCTTCTTTTCAATGTGGGGAGCATGAGTTCCCACTCCTGCTACCCAAATAATGCTAAAATTGGGGAAAGGGTATGAGTTAGCTTTTGCTGAGTGTCAAGTCACCCCAAAATCCATTGGCTCAAAATTGCAATTAGTTTTTCTTTCATGTGTATGGATTTCATGTGGAAATGGATTGATCTAACTGGTCTTGGCTAGGCAACTCTGATTCAAGTTGGGTCCAGCTGAGCTTGGCTTCTTGCTTGGGCTTAGGCTGGTCAATGTATGTTAACTCTGGGGTCCTGTCTGGACTGGCAGCAGCTAGCAGGAAAAGCTGTTCTCAAAGTAGAATTCAAGAGGGTAAGCAGGAACATGGTTTAAACTTGGAAATGGCACTCTGTTACTTCACCCACATCTCATTGGCCAAGGGAGTCACATGGCTAAGTCTAACCACAAGGTGGGGAAACAGTGGGAGGAACTACATAGTCAAATTGCAAAGACATGAAAACACAGAGGGGAAAGAATTGGGAGCCAACATCCAATCCATCAGAAACTCCAGTTTATTCTCTTCTTTTTTGAATCGCACTCTGTCACCCAGGCTGGAGTGCAGCGGTGCGATCTCAGCTCACTGCAGCCTCCGCCTCTTGGGTTCAAGAGATTCTCCTGCTTCAGCCTCCCGAGTTGCTGGGACTACATGCGTGTACCACCACATCTGGCTAATTTTTGTATTTTTGGCAAAGACAGGGTTTCACCATGTTGACCAGGATGATCTCGAACTCCTGACCTCAAGTGATTGGCCCACCTTGGCCTCCCAAAGTGCTGGATTACAGGCATGAGCCACTGCGTCTGGCCCAGTTTATTCTCTTCTTTCTGCAAGTGGGAATGTTGTTGTATCATCCTTCCTTCTTCCCTGGGACAGCAAGTCGGAAAAAGTAGGCACCCTTTCTCAATAGTGACTTGTCCTAATCTCTAGGCATAGCTTTCTGCAAACCAGTGATTCTCAAACTTTGGTGTATGGTGGGATTACTGATGAGATTGGTGACAATACAGATCCTAGGTCCCATCCTCAAATGCATTACATTAGTATCACTGTGGGAAGGCCAAGTCATTTATATTTTTAACAATTTCCCAGGTGATTTTGATGCTCTTCAACATTTGAGACCTATATCACTAATATAAGGTTAATTGAAGTGGTCAGTATATGTCTTGAATTTGATGGAACCTAGTAGTTTGGCAAGTGTGATCGATTGTATTATTGTTCAGCAAATACTGCCCTTGACCATGCCAGCACAGGAGGCATGTACTTCCTTGTTACATAGCTATTGGATCTGGTCATGTGATTTATTTTGGTCAATGAAATGTGAGCAGAAGTGACCTACTTCCTGTTCAAATAAGGTTTTCAATTTGTTTATGTCATTGGTTTTTTTCTCTTGTGTTCCCTCTGCCATGATAAAAACTTCTTTAGGTGGCTACAGCTCCATCAGCCTGTGAGAAATGTTATAAGTCTTAGACTGAGGAACAGGAACCACGTATATAGCCTGGAGCGTAGTCACCGTGGCTACGTCACAGATCCATGTGTGACAAACTAATTTCAGTTGTTATAAGCCAATGAGATTTTGGTATTGCTTCTTATACAGGATTATTACAGCAAAAGCTGAAAAATGCATCCAATAACAGCACAGCAAAACTGGGATAAAATATGGTACTCTAAATTCCTTTTTCCACTTTTCTCTTGGATTTCAAGATGTCTGTAGTGCCTTATTGGAGGTTATCTTTAGTGTTTGTTCTAATTTGACTTAACCTGGTTAAAAATGCTGAAAAGAAGGGGAAAATTGGCTTCTAACAAGATTTGACCAGGACCTAGAACACTCTCAGGATTGTTCTTGATTCTAAATTTTCCCCCAAAGGACTTCTGTGTCTCCCAGACAGAGTATGAGTTTTTTCTCATTTGCTGTTGGGTTGATTAGCAATAATAACAATGAATACTTAATAAATATTAGTATATGCCAGGTGCCATCCTCAACACTTTCCATGTATTAATTCATTTAATACTCCCAACAACTCTATGAGGGTAGTGATTATTATTAACCTTACTTGAAGGATCACAAAGGATCACACATTCGTAACTCAGATCCCACAGCTAGGAGGCCATACCAATGGGAAGACGGATTTCAGAACTTGTTTGCTTAACCCCTCTGTTGTTGCCTTTAGAATAGTGTTTTTAAGTGAATTTCACCCTTTTTTACTTTTGTAACTTTTTTTAAATTTTTAACTTTTGTAGGTGCATAGTAGGTGTATATTTTATGAGTTACATGAGCTGTTTTGATAGAGGCATGCAATGTGAAATAATCACATCATGAAACAACATAAATACTCCTAGAAAAGCAGTCTAATTTCCACCTAGAACAGGAAGATTCCAGATTTCAGAAGCAAAATGTGTATTCAACACATTCTTGAGAGTGAATGACAGTCTGCTGTATTATTTGCTTCTTTATTCTCTCTTTCCCCCAATCTCATAGTTTTGGTTTAGAATACTTTTTTTTTCCCCCATATTCTAATTCTTTCATCAAAGAAACACAAATTATGGCTTCTCATTTCACTTTAACCCAGAAACCTGATGGTGGATTATATATTTTTTAGCAAAGCACGTCATTGGAGTAAAAATCTGTCAAAACAACACATGTTTATATATTCCATGAGTTCATGGCAATGAGATACAGTTTGCACAGGGAGAAATAGCAATTTAAAAATTATGTAAAATAAGAGCATATATTTCATCAGGACCTACTCTGAGACATTATATATATATATAAAGTCTTTATTTCTAATAACAAGTCTACAGGAAAATTATTATCATCCTTTATGAACAAGATGATTAGGTCTTTACAAAGTTGCATAGCTAGGTGATAGAGCCGACATTTGAGCCAGGGTTTTGTGATTCCAAATTCTGTTGTCCTGGGCTCCATACCTCATGACTTCTGTTTCTTTGAAGAAAAAATACTTTCAGATTACTGCATAACAGCTAGTTTTTTCTATTTGTTCCCATAATATAGAAATCTCTGAAGTGAATTTCTCTTTCTCATTTTTGTATAGTGAGCCCAACTGACCAGATAAGAACTAATGACTATATTTTCTAGTCTCTCCTGAGAACACATTATGGTTAGATGAGTGGTTAAACAGGATTTATATATATCAAGAGATATCTAATTCTGAAAAAGAAACTGCTAAGCTATTTATTACCCTTCTACCTTTTGCTCCAATCTAGGCAAATATATTACAAATCTATAGGAAAACCTGCCTTCCTCTGTTATCAATGATTAAGTGGAGGACAGATTCTTAACTGTTTCCAGTAGTAGATCTAATCATCTAATCATTCATGTCTCTCTTCAACATGGTGTGAAACTAGTTTGATATTCTAAAAGTGCCTAAGTCTATTTATCTGCCAAAATGAAGAAGACCACATTGCCAGAAGTGTATTTTTTCTTGTTTGAATGTTGGAGTCTCCAAAGGCATGTATTAACAACCTAAACTCCTTTTCCAGTATTAGGTGTACAGTAAAAATTGAACAGACAACTACTTTAAAGAATCTTAAATGTATACTGCAAAGGGAATCAAATAATTAAATGAGAAAATAAATTCTGTAAATTTCTCACCAAAGTCATACATTTTCCTAAATACTGGAAAAAAGATAAATGGGAGACAGAGTAAGAAGAAATGTAACTTCCAATCTGCTTCCTTTCAAAGCCAAGACAAATGGGAACAAACTCATAAGTCCAGGGACATGAGGGAACAACGTAGGTCCTAAGTTGAGGACCATTTGCAATGTTAGAACTAGATTCTAATTTAAAATATGCATCATGCATAATCAATTTACAACTGTGATTTTAAGGTCAAAGACAGAAGTTTATCAATAATATTAGAAAATGTAAGAGAAATTGATGTCCCTCATATTTATAAGTTTATTTTATAGAGAAGAATTACATAAGCAGTTGGAAAGGTTATTTTTTTTTAATGGACAATGAAGTACCCAAATATATAAATGCAACTTAAAATATTTAAAGAAATATAAATAACTAAATTTTCAAATGTGTTTATAAATTAATCTTTTTGTTTGTATTTGTTTACTTTTGGAATAGGGTCTCTCTCTGTCACCCAGGCTGGAGTGCAGTGATGAGATCACGATGTCTCACCACAGCCTCAACCTCCCAGACTCAAGAGATCCTGAGTAGCTGAGACCATAGGTGCATGCCACCACTCCTGGCTAATTTTTTTTTAAATGTTTAGTAGAGATGAGGACTCACCATGTTGCCCAAGCTGATGCTGAACTCCTAGGCTCAAGCGATCTCCCACTTTGGCCTCCCAAAGTGTTGGGATTACAGGCGTGAGACACTGTGCCTGGCCTATAAGCCTCTTTAAAAGTAACTGGAGCTATAAATGGAGTAAGATTTGTAAGTTGAATTGAAAAGCTTAGGAATGAATTAGTCTTACAAACTTTTAACTTATAATAAATATTAATTTTTAAAACCAAAGTAATCTTCTGAACAAAATCTACCCCTCTTGAGTATCAAAAACTAGCATTTATTAATCATATGGTAATGCTATTGTAATCTAAAGGTCTACTTTATTTTCCTTTCTGAGCATTTCAACCTGTGAAATAATTATTGTTAGAGACTGAAGCATGCAGGAATTATTACAAATGTAGCACATATAGAGAAGGACCTGAAGGTATGGTCTGCTAGAATTCTAGTAGAGTGATCTTTTCTCTTTAGCTTACAAAATGTATGTATTTTTTAAAAGGCAAAGTTTTAGGAGGAAAAACATCATGCTTTCAATACTCTGCACTATCCCTATTTTATAAGAATAAACTGTAGTACAGGTGGTTGATGGTAGTGTAAATAAAGTGCTAATTTGAGTTGGGTGAAGGTAGAGAAAGAAGAAAGAGAAATATTGTGTTTGATAAAATCCACTGCTCCTTTAAAGTGTGGACCTATGTAGTGATTTATTTTTCTTGAATAAGAGCAAGTAAGATATCCAGAAACATATGACACAATTTATACAATGCATGTACATATATTTGTTTATGGTTTCAATTGTACCAAAAGAGAAATGATAATGGCTTTGCAAAGACCACAAATCTTTTGCATGCGAGTCAAAGTGTCTGTTCCATGTGGCTTAGGAATATGTGTAAAACTTCCATATGGGAAAAATATTTCCTGATACTCAAACAAATGAAAGAATCAAGCATCAAAGAACTTACTAAAAGATTTGACAAATATAAACACATATCGTAAAGCTTCTAATTCCAGTTTTAATGTCTACACATTTTATTTTGCAATATACTTTATTGTTTTGTAATAGAGCTGTACAAAAGTTTCCGCCAAAGACAATGAGGCTTTGTATATGAGAATACTATATGTACAATGCATATATATGTATATATATCAATGTTAGTCTATTTCAATTTGCCTTCAGTTTGCATATTCAACTACATGCCCCACTGATGGACTCTTGCTGTTACAAACTAAAGAGATGCCCGTTCTCTTGACGTAAATGCCAAACCCTCAGAATAATGATTATATATTTCATTTATACAGTTTATTTCCTCCAAAGTGTTCATTTTAAATTAATTCCACATTGAAGTGAGTGATCGTGGTAGTGGCTGACAATGCTAGGTTAGACGGACTTTGTCCTAACGTCATCAATGACAATAACAAAAAAGACATAGAGAAACAACAAAAACAGCAACAACAAGAAACCCATCCCAAGTAACCAACGTTGCATTAAAACTAGGGTTGTCGCCTAATGTTAAACTAGTCTGTTCTTGCCGATGGGTCATGTGATGGGATACTTGAGGTCCATACATCATTGCCGCAGAGCCCCTTTTGTCCACGTGCTGCACTGCAGAAGTCCCAAACCATGGCCCACAGGCTGGATTTGGCCCATCGCAGTGTTTCATTTGGCTGGTACAATGTTTAAAATTTTTCTGAGCCAACATTTTGAAATTGGATGCTTTCACATAAAAATCCAGATTTCTGGCATCTCTCAAAAAATTAGGAGATCTGGGAACACTGGATTCACATTACCGCACTGCAGTCCCAGGCTGGCTGGCTGGCTGCTGCCCTCTTTAGACAGGCATGTGTCCTCCACAGTCCCTACTTGTTTCTGCGACTTCACTACACTTATCATTATACTTGCTCATTTATCTTTTAGTAGAAAATTATGTCTTTCTTCCAGTGTCTTTATCAAAATATGAAAACAGCATGGTAGAGTTATATCTTTACATCAGATTATTCTTTGTGTATTCTCTTCTTTTTTTTCACTCATCCATTGAGAGATTATTTCTCTCCCTTATCTCCCACTGAAGTTGAACCAAAGATCTAAGAAACTGTGGATCAGTGCTGGAGGTGCTGGGAGGTTCTCAGAGGTATGTTTTTTCTCTTAGGGAGCAAGTAAGATTGGGCTTGGGGAAAGCAAGAGAGGAGAGGAGAATGGAAAAACAGATAAGAGTGTATGTCGGTGTATCAGTCCATTTTCATGCTGCTAATAAAGACACACCTAAGACTGGGTAATTTATAAAGCAAAGAGGTTTAATTGACTCACAGTTCTTCAAGGCTGGGGAGGCCACAGGAAACTTATAGTCATGGTGGAAGGGTAGCAAGCACGTCCTTCTTCACATGATGGTAAGAGGGAGAAGTGCTAAGAAAAACAGGGAAAAGCCCCTTATAAAATCATCAGGTCTCATGAGAAGTCACTCATTATTGTGAGAATAGCAGCGTGGGAGTAACCGTCTCCACAATCCAATTACCTCCCACTGGGTCCCTCCCACGACACATGGGAATTATGGGAACTACAATTCAAGATGAGATTTGGGTGGGGACACAGTCAAACCATATCAGTTGGTTTTTGGTTCTTAACTTTGAACACACCCTTCTGTGATTGGCTTCATGGTGCCTGGGCCTGTACTCTGAAAGCCACCTTTTTGCTTTGTGAAATGCTTCCTGTTAGACTCAGCCAGTGGAGGGGGGAGGGGGAAAGAGGGGGAGGCAGCAAGACTGGAGGCAGATGACAAACCAGCTCCTTCCACTTGGTTCCTGTGAGAGTAAAAGTCTATCAGTGGGGCATCAGCAACATTCCTTCAGCTTGGCAGCAGCAATTCTTTCAGGATGTGACAACTGAATACAGGTTGTAGTGTACGGTTTACACATATCAGTGTGACCCTCTCCTGCCCACCCTCATTTCCCTTTCAGAGGTCTGCTCTAGCTTCGTGGGCCTCTTCCCCAAGCTTCTAAGTTTAATATTCTGGACTCTTTATTTTCTTCCCTCAGCTCTAGAGATGATAGTTGCTTCCCCTAGTTGCTACTTCTGTGATGCCTTAGATTCTCCCTTTTTCTCTAGTTAACAAAACATATACTTAGTTAACGACTATTTATGTTCCTTTCTTTCTGTTCAGATAGCTTCTTTCTGACTGCATCCTAACTAACAGAGAAAGAATGGGTTGATTCCACTTGTGCTGTTCAATATGGTAGCTTCTACTCACTTTGGTTGCTTAGATATAAATTTAGTTAATTAAACATAACTCAAATATAAAAACTGTTTCTCAGTTACACTAATCACATTTCAAGCACTCAATAGCCACACGTGACTACTGGCTACTGTATTGGACAGTGGAGATACAGAACATTTCTGTCATCACATAAAGTTCCATCAGACAGTGCTGGGCCAGAGGAATGAGGAGTTCTCAAAGTGGAGGAGAATCATGAGTAAAACAACTTTGTTAGAACCAGGAAATGAAACAGAAGAGACTCAGGATGAGCTTCCTCAAGAAAAGAGAATATATATATATATATTTACATATATATATTTGCATACATATATATGTTGTTGTCATTGTTGATGTTAAGACAAGGTCAGCAAACCCAACACTCTTAGTCATTAGCATAATCACAAAATTGAAAAGTATAGATTCTCTGGTCACAGTGCAGTTAAAATCCCATATATTTAAAAATTAATGATACGATGATAAAATTATTCTGAAATATTGCATAAATAAAGTAGTTATAAATAAAGTTGTCCTTAGAGGAACATTTAGAGCCTTAACTAAATATTTCAGAAAAGAAATTTATGTGTCCATCTCAAGAAGTTAGAAAAAGAACAGAAAGTGAAATATAAAGATGGTAGAAACTGAAGAAAATCAGAAAGATAACATTAATTAGACATCAAAGATAGAAGAAAAGACAAAGCCAATAATTAGTTATTTTGAAGGATTAATAAAGTTGGTAAGCTCCTGGGAAGAAAGATGAGGAAAAAATAGAGAAGGCACACATAATGTCAGTAAATAACCATAGGAACTGATAGAGATGAGAAAGATAAGACATTTTGAACAACCCAAGTCCAATAAACTTGGAAATTTAGAAGAAATGAACCTATTTCTAGAAAAAAACTTACCAAACTGGCCCTAAAAAAGTAGAGTATATAAATGGTTCTTTAAGTATTAAATAATTGGTTCTTATTTAAATACTTTGCTCAAAGATAACTTCAGGCTCACATAGCTTCACTATTGAGTTCTGTTAAGACTTAATGGCAATCATTTACAAATTCTTTCAAAAAATAGTAATAGGGGAACAATTGGCCATCTCATTTTATGATGTTCTCCAAACCTTGATTTTAAAACCAGACAAAGGAAGAAAAATTACAGGACAATCTCACATGTTAACAACGGTCCAAAACTCCTAAACAAAATAATCCCTAACCAAATCTAACAATATATTACACCACGGTTTTTTTATGTTCTAGGAATGCGAGATTAGTTTAAAATTTGATCATAAACCAATGTAGTGCATCACATTAAAAGAACAAAAGCAAAAATATTATAAATATATAAAATAATTTGAGAAAATTTATGATTAAAAATTCTTAGTATAGATAGAAGTTTATATAGAAAAAATCCACAATCTGATAAACAATAGTTATCCCAAATCCACCAGCTAACATTTTATATAAAAGTAAAATAGTAAGAACTTTGCCTTTGAGATTAGGCACAAGTAAAGCTTGCCCAATTTACTGTTCAACATGTTAGTGGAAGTTTTTATTTCCAGAAGGCAGTGAAAAGAAGTAAAAGCTATAAAGATTAACAAAATTATAATTATTTATAGATGATATTAAGTCTTAGGTAGAAAAATCCAAAAATCAAATGATAAATTATGAGAATTGATTTTTAAGTTTAGCAAAGTCATTGTATTTCAGCTTAATCGGTTTTATTTTACACTCTGGAAAAAACAAACGAAAGAGTAAAAGTTAAGAATAATGCCATGAACAATAATATAAAATATTGAATACCAGGAATAAGTCTATTAAAAGTTGTGCAAGACCTCCATACAGGAAACTACAACCCATTATTGAGAAAAATTTAAAAAGGATCTAATAAATAGAAAGCTATAATCTCTTCAATATTTCAATTCTCCCCAAATTGATTAGGTTCAGTGCCATCCCAATCAAAATTCTATCACTTCTTTATGTGCTTGCATATATGTGTGGGTAACTATATTGTTAGGATAACTCTAAAATTTGTGCAAAAGGCAAGAGACCAAAGATAGCCCAGGCAATACTGAAGATGAATAACTAGGTGAGAGGACTTACCTTATCCGATATGGAGATATTTGGTTAGTGGATTGTGAAAAATAATGCCATCCTATGGGCTAAGCATGAGATGTCTCATTACCTATTTCTCTTTTGTTAGAAATATACCTCAAATCTTCAAGTCCAATCCATTTTAATTTTTCATTATATTGCAATGTTGAATCCAGGGTGTATGAATATGGAAGGGAATTCCATGCTCAAATAGTTCTCTTTGGTTTCTACCTTTCCTCTTGAACAGAAAATGTAGCAATGAGCTTCTTCACTTCTTTTGGCACTTTTAAAATGCCTGGGATGAAGATAAAGGTGCTGAAAAATGAGAAATGAGAAATGCTGCCAAAATGTTATCAAAATTCTGAATTAATAAAAATATTTTGATACAGATTGATGAACTTGATTGTCCGTTTGGAACAAAATGCTCTAACAGATTAATTAAAAGGTATCTTTTGAACTCTTTGAGAAAGCTGAAGCGCTTGCAGTGAGTTATTATTAAATCACATAGAACAAGGCTTTTCACATTTTCTAAATTTCTTTATTGAATAAAGCTTCTAGGCTGATTGATTAGGAAAATGTATATCAGAAACTGATTTATGAGACAGATACATTAGTCTGTTATGTTATACAGAGCATTATCTTTGTGGACAAAAAGAAAAATGTCAGCATGGTAATATACTCAGGAGAATTTATGAAGTTTTGAATGATAGTTTGTATCTAAGAAAAGCAATCAATATTTGTGACTCTCAGGAAGTAGCTGGTTACATGCAGCAAATGTTTGAGATTATTTGCTGCATGTAACACTGTTGGCGGGCTTGGGAAATAAAGAGGTAACATGGACTTTGGAACTTTAGCTAATATATTGGAGGGCAGAATCGAGATCAGACTCAGGTAAAATAAGTGACCAGGTTTAACAAGATGAAATGTAATAGCAGTTAACCTAAAGCGCCACAATGAATCTAAAGATCCACTGCACAAGTATGCAGCAGACAAGATGTGCCTTAACATTAATTTACACGAAAAGGACAAGAGGTTTTTGTGAGTCATGAGCTTGGGACAAGTCAATGATATAATACGCTTTCTTAAAGTCTAATTGAATCTTAGGCAAATAGCTCATATGAGATTGGTAAATATGTGACATTAAAATCATGCCAGTATAACATGGAAGCTGTGTTGGTTTCCATGTCATTTGTTTTTAGTCAAAAGGAGTCAGAATAGCAGGACTGGATTACAACCTTCTGCAGGCAGAACAAAGGTCTTCAACATGGCAGTTGCACAGGCAGAAGACCTTTCAGCTCTATTTTAGGGCAATGTAAAATGGGTACTTAGGCTTCAGCTTAACTTGAAGCGGGTTGTATTTATTCCTCTGCTACCTCATCAGGAGCCCCACTGAATCAGAACTCTATTCTATGCATTTTCTCAGGGCCCTCAAGCCAACTTCCCCACTGTATTGGTTTCTGGCATTTTAAATATCCTTTGAAGTAGCCTGAAACCAAACTGAGCTACTGGAACTCCAGAGGCTCCAGTTATTCTTTTATTAGTACTCTAGTTACAAAGTTGTTTGGATTTTGGATAGTAGTCCTTTAATGTTGTTTTTCTTTTAGGTCCTATTATTTTGATGTTACAGCCAAATGCTGTACAGAGATTAGTTGAGATCTGTCCCTACAACCTATGTTTGGCATGCACACTTGAGTTTTGGAGTCATAAACATAATTTTAAGCATCCCACAACTTCTAGGATTTTTGCACACATAGCAAGAAATGACTTGTCTTAATTTACAGAACTACCATTCAAGAAGTCCATGTCCCTATTTATTCAAAATTTCAGGTATTTTAAGAATTAATTTTATTCATCTGCATTTTTTCTTTTTGCCCTTTTCCTCTCAATATCCATGTTATATAGTTAGTAGCCCCAGGGTAAAGAGCTGTTTCAATCCAAGTCTATCTAGGAAGCTTGGCCCAAGATAACATTATTTATGGTTAAAAAAGATCATTGTTGTGCTAAGTTATTTTTCCCGGTTGGCAGTCTTAAAGGTTTGGGTTGCTGGCTGCTTTTTGGGTATTATATCATAAGTATGGATGAGTTGAAGTACAGACATTTAAAAAACTCCAGTATGCTTTGTCCGAAAAAAGAATAATCTTCCAAGTTATGAAGAGATGCATCTTAAGTATTCTGACTTCCAGAGGCTTTTTTGTTTTGTCTTTTCTCTGCAGTTACAATTTTCATGGTGGTGTTGTAGTCTGCCAGTGTCAACCAATTTGTGTTTTCTGGTAGGATAATTGAGTTGAGATTTTTCTCCTTTGACGTGAAGTCAGAGTATTAAAGTTACAAACTCATGGGTTAGATCTTTGTAGAAGCGAAAGCTAATTCCTGTCTGAAGTCACTCTTGGCATAATTTAGGTAAATAGGACTGCTGTCCTTTTGGATAAACAGTAAATTTTCTATTATTTAGGAGCCAATCAGGTAACTTGTATATAATTCAGTTCTTTGACCTTTCTTTTTTTTAGGGTTTGCTGCTAACGCTTGACTGTTTAATCACTCTTTTGTATCTTTATACAGATCTGTTTACCTAAGCAGGATCAAGAAATTGGTCATTTAAATTAGGAAATTTCAGCTGATGTTTGTTTTAGGAAGTGTGTGCAATAGAAAAACATACATAGTTGTGTATGAAAATAGTTTAATATAATGTTGAGAAAACATGAATGTAATATACTGCATGACCAAAAATGATCAGCAAGAAATGTTACTCTACGCATGCCACTTAAAATAGATATTGATAAAGGCTAATACTTGTTGAGCACTTACTATGAAACAGAATTGTCACAAATATTATTGTAAGTGTTTACAGTGGTCTTAGAAGGTAGGGTTTTTTCATTTTTCTCTTGAAGAAATGAAGGATCAGAGAGTTATGTAATTTATCAAAGTTACACAATGGTCAAGTAAAAGAGCTAAGATTTGACCCTTGGTCTTTTTGACACTTAAGTCCTTGTACTATATTGCCTTTGGTTGATGGGCTTATCTTGCTTTGTATTTAGAAAGAATTAACAGTGGCATGTGGACTCTTTGCCTCCTTGTTGAGGCAGATGATTAGTATGTCTTTGGTAGTGTAAATGATAGTTGCATTAGTTTAGGTGGAGGCCTGATGTTGTTATTGTCTTTATGTAGAAATTAAAGATGATTTTAGTAGTAAGATGGATGCTGAGTCAATGGGTTAACAAAGGTATTGCATGGATTGTGCTAGGTTGGTTGTTTTCAATGTGGCACCACCACCAAGAGCCCTGTCTAAGGCTGAGGACTATATTTCCCTATGTTCTTATTCCTAAGTGGTGCTGGGTTAGAATTCACCCACAAGAGGGGCCTTAGTGGGATTTGGAAGGTGCAAATGAAGTGGAAGCTGTTATCCTGGGACTGTCCTGATTGTTAGGTGCAGCTGATTTTCAGACCTCTCCACAAGCTGTTAGTGGTTCTGGTACTTTCTTGGACTTCCCCAGACCATGTTTTCTCTAGGTTGTGGCAAAGGACATGGTTTCTAGAATTTTCCACAAGATCCACTTCTTGGGTTGTGTCAGTTTCTTGAACTTTCCAGAGATAAATTGCTTTTCCCTCCTAGTTAAGAGATACCTTGGCCATCATCTTCTAAACCTTCATTGCTCCATCTTCTGTTTGTGTAGCCTGAATTTGTATATTTAATTCATTTTTCTCATAATGTTGATTTTGACTTTATTTTCCTGACAAAACTCAGGAAAAGTTTGGATATTTAAAGTGTGACTTTTCATACATTTAAGTAGATTCTAATCATGCACAAATTTTACATTTTGGTTTGGGGTGAGGAGTAAGATAGGATATGTACAAATGAGAAAGTAGAACCTATCTCAAGTTTAGAAGAATAAAAAGTTGGCAAAAGTCCTATTAATTGTGATTATTTCTTATATAAATGCAGGTATTTTATAGAGTGGAAATAGCGTTTAATTTTATTTCATTCCGGAAACAGTCATTGAGTATCCAGTATGTAAATACCTGAGCTGGGTGTTTTGGGAAGTATCAGAGAGCTAATACTGACTTGGAGCATACCATGAGTCAGATGCTCAGGTCTTTAATTCACACCCCAATCCTATGAAGTAGATATTATTATCCTTATCTTACGGTCGGGAAATTCAAGCCTAGAGAGAATAAGAAACCTGGCAGAGGTCACACAGTGGTTTAAATACCTGGGCTACTATCCTGATTGGTCTGATTTCAAATTTCCAATGTTCTACCCACCAGTCTGAGCTGCTTCCTGCCCTCAAAGAGTTTTTAATTCAATTGAGATGGATTTGGAAAAGAAAATATATTTCCTATTCTCCTTGATGAATTCAAATGGATTTTTAAAACTACTTAGAGTCAGATTTATTTTTTTCTTATTCATAGCAAATTTTTATGCAGTTAGACACTATCACAGTTACAAGCAATTGCCTCAGGCAGCTAACCACATAGTTTTCATTTGCTCATTTTTTGCCCTATACTAGTTTGTTCAAAACAAATTCAAAATAAAAAACTTATTGTATTCATTGAAATTAGTGAAAAATAGAATAGACAAATAGAGAAGGGGACTGGGGTGTTTTCCAATAGTAGAACATCTTGTCATAATATTTTAATAGAAAAAGAGAGGTATTTTAAAGGTATATTAGGCTCAAAATGTGCCTTGAGAGCACATGTAATTTTTCTATAATACTCATCTATTGGCCTCAAAATTTTTTGGTAAATATTTGCTTTCAAAGTGAATTAGTTTCCAGGTGAGTTCATTAAAGATGAATATTTAAGCAGCATGAAGTGAGTGGTGAGCGTAAAGACAGCATTTTCAGCAAGTACATGTCTTTTACATACCTGGTCAAAATAGATATTCAAGTAAGCAGATGGAAATTGGATTTTATATTCAGCATTTCGTACCCTTGGTGTAAGGAATTCTAGGCTGCCAAACTTCTGTTTTTAGGTATCTACAATAATCCTATTGCAGAAAACAACTAACTTAATGTATTAACCTAATGTGCAGAACATTTTTCTAAAATCGGGCGCTTTATGGTAAAACTATGAATTCCAAGCAGATTTCATTGACTTGTTTCAGTAAGTCTGAACCTGTAGCCAGGTTTTTGTTTGGACAGCACTGAAAATGAGACGTTAAGAGAAATACATTAAAATGTGTGTTTTATTTTTTTCTTAACAGTAGAAACTTTGTTCTGGCAAGTTCCACTGGAGAGAACATCTGCTCAGAAACAATTCTTATTCTTTCTTTAACTTGGGGTGCTGGTGAAAAAATAGCCTTATGGATCTCTGACTTTTGTGCCTTTCTACCAGCAAAAAAAACGATACTACTTGTCAGAGGTTATCCTTCGGTCTCCTTCCCTTCCAAAGTGAGTAACTAAGCAGAGAAAGAAAGAAAATGCTGGAGATAACCATGAAAGCTATTAGTGGACTTAAACATTTTTTAGAGTCTGTGCAGGTGGACAGTGTACTTAGTTGCACAAAACACTGTGCTGTTTTTGAAATTAATAAACTAGTGACCTGCAAGGATATGGCCCATGACCCATGACTTACTAAATGCTCTTTCATTGTACGAATCTGTTCTGATTGACCTTCAAGAAGACAGTGAGACCAGTGCAATGTTCTGTGACTCAAATCCACATGTTTTCTCAGAGTTTTATCAGCTCTTCCTCTTCATGGTTGCTGTACTTTCTGCTCATTTGAGAACTGTCACATCATTTTTGTTAGTGACTTTCAAATACCATTGGTCAACAATAATTCCAGTTGGTAAACACAGTTTGCATGTAGGTTAGCGTTTGAAGTTGTTTTATTTCATTAGTCTTTTTGACTTAAAGCTAATGACTTTAAGAGATAAAAATAAGATAGTTTATGGTTTATAGTTTTTTCTTTTGCTTATCATAGAGCCAGATACATTTTTCATGATCATTTAGGCTTACATAATTTCCCAATAATATCTGATTTTGTTGCTAGTACATGCATTAGACCTAGTCCAGGTGACAGTTGAGATTTTAAAACTCTTTATAGTCCAATGAACTAAACACAAATCAGTGCTTGTATCAAGGGTCCAAGATTTCTATGGAAGCAGGAATGCTTTCATTTATTTATTCTTGTGGGCAGCTGAGACAGTAGACAAACAAGAAACTTGTAAGATGTTAAGAAATGTTGCACAGAAGTGATACTTAGTTGACCGAGAAGCAATTTTAGTATGGGTGATTTATATTTTATACTCTCTTTATACTCACACCTACTTTCAATTACATGCAAATTAAGGGGAGGGTTAATGCAAATTGAGGGGTGGGTTATTTAGAACTTTCTAGGAAAGGAACAGTAACTTTTGGGTCAATGCCACAGAAAGGGTCAGTAACTTCCAGGTAATTGCCTGGCGTTTGTAAACTGTCCTGGCACTGGTGGGAGCGTGTTATGCTAATGAGCAATGAGGATAGCTAGGGATCACTTTCTTGGCCATCTGCTGGTTTCTGCTGATTTTTTCACTTCATCCCTTCAAGACTGGGAAATAAACGCTATGGTCTCTTGTATCGGTATAATCTGGTTTATGTTTTAAGAAGGCTATTCTGGCTTCTATGGGAAGTATATATTTTAGAAGCCACAGCAGGGAAACCAGCTGGAAGAGCATTCAGGTGAGAGAATAATTGTGGTGATACTAGAGGAATGTGGCAAAATGGAGGGATATGGGGTGCTATGAATGTTGGATCTCCTTGATTGGGAGATTAAAAATATACAGTCAGTACCATAAGGGCATGGAATATCTTGAAGGACTGTCGTATGTGATCTGTATCTTGGGCCCTGGAAGTTTTAGTCATAACTTGGCTAGATTATATTTGGTACATAATTTGGCATTAGTGTGCCTGAATGATCACAAATATATTAGAAGTACACCAGTCGAAATTGCGAGGAAAAGATAAAGTGAATATATAATGCTATTTTTAAGAGTTTAGGTAAATTATTCTGTCACTTGAGATTCTTTCAGCTGTCAATAGCAGAAAACCTCAACTCAAATGAAAATAAACAATAATGTTTTTTATTTTCTTTTATTTCTAGTAGTCTCAAGGGTAAAGTGGGTTTCAGGTGGAATGAACAACAGCTTAATGGAGTCCTCAAGAATTTAGTTTATTTCTATATCTCTGCTTTGCCATTTTTAATTCTAAAATGTGTTCCCCTCATAGAAGCAAGATGACTGTCTGTGACAGCTGGGACTTCATGCTTCCTTGTTCATGTCCAACAGGAAAGAAAGACAGAAAAGAAGGAAGGAAGGAAGGGAGGGAGGGAGGGAGGGAGGAAGGAAGAGAGAAAAAAAGGAAAAAAGAAAGAAAAGGAAGAAACCATAAGCCCTTCTTTCCAATCTGATTGGGTCAACTTAGGTCATAGGTTCATCCTGGTGTTGGTTTCCTGGGCAATGACATGCCCAAGATTGGCTTAGCTAATCAGGATTTCCCCAGTGAAGAGGGGAAAGTGAATGCCTAAATAAAATCAACACTCTGAAAGGAAGGAGGGAAGAAATACTGTTGGGTAGGTGATCAACAGTATCATAAATATTACCTAACTTTTCTTATGTTTTAATAAAGTCAGCAACCACTGTTTGCATTTTAAGATCTTAGGGGACTAAAAATACGGTGTGAATAATTCTGAAAATAAAAGCTTTACCTCTATAGGAAAAAATGTAATGAAGCAACTTCAGAAACACAGCTATTCAAATCAAATCCAAAGATCTTAAATCACAGAAATGTGGTGATTTAATTTGCTATTCCATGCTTAGAGGAAAATTTATAAGACAGGTATAATGTGGTATGTTGTGGACTGTTGGAATTTGAACAAGTTGTCTTACTTGATTTTCACATTTTGATATGTTTTTTCTTCCCATCCCCACCTACTTCTTTTATTTAAATTTCTATTAAGCTTTTCTCTTTTGCAAAATAATGGCATGTTAATAACATGGCAGACTTTATTTTCTATTTCTCTATAATGACATTAACAGAGATTCTCTGAGGTGGTTGATATAGAGAGATTCCAAGGAAAACAAAGTGTTTTGAAAGAGAATGGTCTGACCTTCATGACAATGCTCTATGCAAGATATTATATGAATTTGGTAATTATGCAGAGGAGACAAAAATGAAATCATTCTTGTGATAGGTATTAATTTTGATTGAACTCAAATTGCAACTTATAATTAAAAATCCATAAACAATGGTCTATTCAAGTGACAATGTTTAGAAGCTAAATAACACTACTTTATTCTGTTTTATTTGTATTCTGTTCCAAGTACCTTCTTTTTGATAAACTACCATCACATTTATTTCCATAAAAGCCTTGATTCAGTTCAACAATAAATAGAATATTTTTTATAGTTTTTCTTCTAAATCACACTTCTGGTAGATTCTTCTTATGGCTAAGTTCAAAAGTACAGTGATTTATTAAATTGCTACATTCTTTATCCATAATTTGCATGGAGTCTGGGGGGAAAAGGAATACTTCTCACTGTGAAATAGGTCTTTATTTTGTTTTAAAGTGACTGGTATTTGACAGCTGGCAAAGATTTTATTGGAGCAGAAAACTATGTGCTTTGACTAGCACAATTTATACTTATTTTCAGAATAGCAATGTAGCCCTATCTTCCTGAATAAGATTTACTTGGTCCACAGAAATAATAATTACACAACTCCAACTACAGTCTCCTCTCCTCTTGACAATATTTTTGACATTCTTGACTCATTGCTTCTTCCCTCATTCAATCATGTCCCATATAATACTCTCTTCTAATTTCCCCCCTACCACTCTGTACCCATCTTTAGCATCCTTTGATGGTTCTTTTTTGTCCTCTCACCATTTAAATGAAATCATCCCCTAAAGTTCTCTTCTGCATATCTTTCATAGCATCTTGTCTGTTTCCTCAAGCCCCTTTCATCTTCTGAGTTAACATCATTCTCCCCCATGGATTCAACTCCCCTCTATATGCCGAGGACTTCCGAATCTACATCTTTACCTCGTCCTTCTCAAGACTAGACTTCAACTCTGAATAGTTGGCTAGACACCCCTCTCTAATATCCCAAGATGTCTAACCTCCAGGTACGACCTCACTTGAACTCATCTCACACAATTACTCCCCCAGATGTTGGCTATAGGTACTTCCATTTCCCCATTGCCAAATTTGGAAACTATAAAGTTTTCTGACTCCTTCCCTATCTCAACTCCTGTATCTAATTGGTCACTTCACACATTATGCTTCCACCTCTGACTGTCTCTTAATTCTCTCTATTCCTTTCTATGACCAATACCACTATGCTGATTCTGCCTCCAATATTAAGTGGACCATGGCTTTTTTTCTTTTTTTTTGAGATGGAGTCTCGCCCTGTCGCCCAGGCTGGAGTGCAATGGCATGATCTCGGCTCACTGCAACCCCTGTCTCCCTGGTTCAAACGATTCTCCTGCCTCAGCCTCCTGAGTAGCTGCCATTACGGGCACCTGCCACCACGCCCAGCTAATTTTTGTATTTTTAGTAGAAATGGGGTTTCACTATGTTGGCCAGGATGGTCTCAAACTCCTGACCTTGTGTTCCCCCCGGGCCTCCCAAAGTACTAGGATTACAGGCGTTATCCACCGCGCCCAGCCGGCAGTGTTTTTTATCTGAACTCCCTGCCTCTTTACACTTCAATCCATTTCCTGCATTCATCCATTTCAACATTTCTTTTGATTTCCTGTTGTCTGAAGAATAAAATCTAGAATTTCAAATGTTCTTTACAGCCTCCCAGCCTTGGTTTCTGACCTCATTCCCATGCATATATTTGAATTACTTGTTTCCAAACATGCCATGTAGTTTCATACTTCTAAAATTTCGTTATTTAAAAAAAGTACAAATTTTATTATTATTTTATTATTTTGTTTTTCCTCAAGCTGTTTCCTCCGCCTTGATTTCCTTCTCCACTTCCTTCAAATTCTTATTGCCTCTGAACCTTAGTATTTGTTGTTCCCTTGGCCTCTGGAATGATATTTCCTTAGTGCTTAGCATAGCAAGCTCCTTCTCGTTGTAGATTCCAAATAAAATGTTACTGCCTTTGCGAAGCTTTCCTGATCATCTGTTCCAAAGGAGACCCTCTCCCAGCAGTTATCCCATATCCCAGCATAACATTTATTTACTTCCAATTACTCATCACTGTCAGAAATTCTCCTGTTCATGTAGTTGTTTATTTCTGCCTCCCGAACTAGAATATACTCTACCTGTGGGAAAGGACTTTGTCTTATTTGTTACTTCTTTCTAGTTCCTAAAACAGAGTCTGTCACAATGTAGATGCTCAGTAAATATTGTTGAGTGAATAAACAAGCAAAGGTTTGTTCACTGGGGTGATATGTTTGATTCTTTGGTGTACCCTATACTTACTGCTTGATCAGGTCAGACAAGAGCCCCCTTTCCACCCTCATTCTTTCCTTCTAGATGGGTTTAGTTTTTGTGAACATTCTATTCTACTCATGAGCTTCCTCTTTTAATTTAGTTAAGTGATGTGACTTTAAGGGGAGAGGGGAAAAGCAAGGAAATATTGATACTGCCTTGGAGACAGAACCAGATTCAATCTGTCTGGTTAGTGCTCAGCTCTCCTGCTGTACTGTGGCGTAGAGAAGAAAACACAGTATGTATGGGAACTCCCTGAATTCAGAAACAAGAGACCTGAGTTTTACTTCTTGCTCTGCCACTGACATACTTCTTTGTGGTGAGTAGGTTCTTTATTGTCTTTGGATCTCAGAATCACAACATAGAAGATCAAGGTTGAACTAAATGATCTCAAAAGTCTCTTCTACTACTAGAGTTCTGGGCTTCTTTGACTCATCAACCTAATTTAATTATTCGTTTAACAAACCTTCCCTGAATACCTTCCTGGTGAGAGGCACCAAGTTAAGTGCTAGAGATGCAATCAGTAATGGGCAAAGCAGACTTGGTCCCCGTCCTCAGGGATCTTACAGACTAGTGACAAGGACGGACATTTATAAATGATTACACAGCTCTATTGCCAGGATAAAATAGGTATTTCTATTGAACCTAAACACCCCATACTTAACCTACTTTTTGCCAAAGAACCACTTCTGGTGCAACTGTTAGGTTTTACTCTCAGAATTTTTCCAGTGGAAAGTGAGTCAAATGCTTTATTTCAAAAAAGTATTTACATACAGAAAGTTAGCAGGAGCAATCTGAGCATCTTAGTAATGTCCAAACATGGAATAGATTATTTTTAAGCTGCTGTCTTAATTTTTCAAGTTCCTAACATTTTCCAGGGACTTCTGAATGGGAAAGAGGTACGGAAAGAGGCAAAGGTATAAAACACCATTAAGAAATCTCAGCCTCTGCTGATAAATTCAGTTCTGACTAGTGATTTGCATTATAATCTGGTAATTACACTCTCAAATCTCATGTGGAGTAAATATTCAGTCACATTCAAGAATCACTATCCCCCATAATGGTCTTCAGCTCAGCTTCAAGGAACATGGTAGAGAAGAAGGGAAGGTTTGATCTTTCCCTCTCAGTCACTCCCTCTTGTTCTTGCCGTAATGCCTGTGCATGCTCTGAGCAATACTCAGTGCATCCCAAGCCTGGGTGGAAAGGAGAGGTGGAGGAGGGCCTTTTGTGTTGGTCTTTGCTGTCAGAATGGGGTATGTGTGTGTGTGGTTGTGGTGTCCATTCACTTCATGTAAGAGGTCTGCAGAGTGGCCTTCTGCAGCCCTCAACCCTCGCCCCTGGGGAATTCTTACAGGTAATGCATGGTTCCAGCCTTTGTTCCCTCTGCTATAATTTCAAGGCACAATGAACCACAGGGAGGTGATGTTGGGTGGAAGTTTTGGTTGGCCCCTCAGAACTCCCCCAGTGTCACTTCCTTTTTCTTTTTTTTCTTTCTTTCTTTTTTTTTTTTTTTGAGATGGAGTTTCGCTCTTATTGCCCAGGCTGGAGTTCAGTGACGCGATCTCGGCTCATTGCAACCTCTGCCTTCCAGTTTCAAGTGATTCTCCTGCCTCAGCCTCCTGATAGCTAGGACTACAGGCATGTGCCACCACGCCCAGCTAATATATATATTTTTTTTAGTAGAGACAGGGTTTCACCGTGCTGGCCAGGATGGTTTTGATTTCTTGACCTCGTGATCTGCCCACCTTGGCCTCCCAAAGTGCTGGGATTACAGGAGTGAGCCACCACACCTGGCCCCCATTGCTACTTTCTATACCACCTTTTGGATTTGTATTAGCCCATCCTCAGAATCTTGAGTGCCTTTTGCATTTTCTTCCAAGTTCCCTTGGTGGAAAAACTAAAACAATCTCTGTACCATATTTCAGAGCCACATTCTGTAGAAAATCATATTTTCAAAAGATTGCAGCCACAATATCTCTCACCCTTAATGTTCTTTTCCAATATGACTTTACCACACCCCCTATTGAGAACAGGAGCCTGTTTCTTCTTCTCTTGGATTTGGATTGGCCCAGGCAACATGCTTAACCAACAGAATGAATCAGAAGGGATGTTCTGGGACTTATGAAACTAGTCCACGAGAGGACTTGTTCTTGGATCAGTCCTTTTCAGACTTGCCATGCCCCAACCAGTGCTGTAGGAAGCCCAAGCCAAATGGAGAGGCCACATACATGTGCTGTGCTTGACTACCCCAGCTGAGCTCCAGGCTGACACTCAGCATCAATTCCTAGTCATATGAGTGTGCCATTTTACATGCCTGACCCAGGAACCTTCAGTGATCTCCAAATCCAGCTGCCACCTGACTGATACTACATGAAAAATACCAGATAAGGCCATCCGACTGAACACCGTCAATTGATAGAACCATGGAGATAACATTGTTATTTTGCACCACTTTGTTTGGGGGTGGTTTGTTACATAGCAACAGATAACTGAAATATCCTCAAACTTTATGAGAGAGTCTCTTGGGTCAAGTCTTTGAAGAAGGAAGGACAAGTTCAATATTCTTCTTCCCTTCACTCTCAGGGAAATGTTAAGAGAGAGGCAGTTGTCCCCTCATATCCTCTTCTCCCTCTCTCTAATCTTCTATGTATGAAGCAGGGATAGGGCATGGTGTCCTTCAGGATATGCTTAAGTGAATCACCCAGCTCACTATTTATGGGTTATCTATCAGGACATCAGGCTTTCCCTGAGATGACAGGTTGATGCAGGAGGAAGGAGCACCTCCCTCTTTCTCTTCATAGTCATCCATATGCTGCTCATATTGTAATGATAACATACAGACATCAAACCTCCGCAAACATGTGCCAGATGTTCTCTCTCAAGATACAGATAGTTCATCAAGTGACCCTCACAACCTTCTTTTGATACCTAATTAACCTTTTCTTTCATGATTCTCAGCTTTAATATGAATTAAAATCACCTGGGGAATTTGTTTAACAATTCCGAATCCCAGCTCTATCCTTAAGAGAATGTGAATTTATAGGTTAGTGGGTGTCTTGGACCTTTTGGGCCATGATAATAAACAGGGGTGGCTTATATAAAAGAGAAACTTGTTGCTCACGGTTCTGAAGGCTGGAAAATCTAAGAGCAAGGAACTGGCAGATTTGGTGTCTAGTGAGGGCCTGCTTCCTGATTCAGAGATAGCACTTTTTACTTGTGTCCTCACATGATGAAAGGGGCAAACATGCTCCCTTAGATCTCTTTTATGAAGGCATTAATCTCATTTACAAGGGTTCTGACTTCATGACCTGATCACCTCCCAAACTCCCCACCTCCGAATATCATTGCATTGGTGATAAAGTTTCCACATATGAATTTTGGGGGATGCAACATTCAAACCATAACAGTGAGGCTCAGGAATCTGTATTGTTAAAAAAACAGCTAAGTTGATGGTATGTGGAAATTTAGGGGACCATGATGTGAGAAAATCTTTCTGACTCCTTTTTCTTTGTGGTTTTTGTCAATTTTTCTTAATCCTTCAACACCTTTATAGGTCTGTGAAACTTTTGAATTATTCTTACCTTGTGTTTGGCAGTCTGTAACTGAACAGGATCTTGGACAAAAGCTGACAGTGAGATAAATGGAATAATTTCAAATCTGTTTAGAGTAGAAGGCACTTATTAGAAACCAGAGGCTAAGATAGACTAAATTCACAGAATATTAAGAGAAGTCTTATCTGAGACCCTCCCTAAATGAATTTCCTGGTGTAAGCTCGGGGATGTGTGCAGTTAGTAAAAGGGCAGTGCAGCATGGAGTATTAAACAGTCTGGCAGGAAAATGTGCCCTGTGTGTCTCGGGAGGACAAGTAGATTACCTCTCTGGCCTCAAAGACTCACTTCATAGTCTTTGAGATGAGGAGAAGGAGGTAACTCTGTAGCTTCCCTGATGAGGACACTCCTACCCCAAGGGCATGCACATTCAGTTCCATTGCTATAACTCGCCAAAAAACCTTCGGATCTGTGGCCAAGTCTCCAGGCCCCAAAGCACTGGCCTCAATCTAGAGAGGTTCTTAAGCTCAAATGCCAATCTCTCATCAGATTAGCAAAAGTATGGAGTGAGGCAGTATTTGTACATTTCTGAGAAACAAAAAATTAGATTTCCAGTATTTTACATTGCCTGGTCATCAAAACCACCAGAACAAATTAGCCAATTTTTTATGAAATAGTTATTAGAATGAGAAATTGATCTACTAAATATTTTCAGGATTTAAATTTCGCAAAAAGAATTAAGACTCTATGAGTTGTTTAGGCCATTGGAAAGTATTCAGAATTTAATACTTTGTTTTGTTATTTCCTCAGTTATTACCTCATTTAATCCAAGAGAGTGAAGAAATGTAAGCAGGGAGAAAGAGCTATGATGTTCTGTGGCTGGAACTTGAGATAGGTTAGTTGCTTACCAGACTAATTTCCATTAATTTCTAGGCACACATTTTCCATATTTCTTTGCAGTGGCCAATAAGTGGTGGTGGTAGGATGGTGGGTGATATGGTTTTGCTGTGTCCCCACCCAAAATCTCATCTTGAATTGTGATCCCCATAATCGTCATATGTCAAGGGAGGGAACGGGTGGAGGTGACTGAATCATGGGGGCAGTTTCCCCCATGTTGCTCTTGTGATAGTGGGTGAGTTCTCATGAGATCTGATGTTTTTATGTTTGACAAGTTTCTCCTTTGGTCATTCTTCTTCCTGCCACCTTGTGACGAAGGTGCCTTGCTTCCCCTTCACCTTCCACCATGATTGTAAGTTTCCTGAGGCCTCCCCAGCCATGTGGAACTGTGAGTCAATTAAACCTCTTTCCTTTATAAACTACCCAGTCTTGGGTATTTCCTTATAGTAATGTGAGAACAGATCAGTACAGTGGTGTTTGATGTGCCTGAATTCATGTCAATGGAATTTGGAGGTAAGTGTTACACACAACTTCACGTCTTGGCCCATGGAACCTTCTCATATGCAGTTCTTCATGATCCTATCATTGCCTTAATGTAGAAGAAGATGAAGCCTTAGAACATGCTTCTATCACAAGATGGCAGGAAACTGCATCCCTGAATGACTATGTGGAGTAGAGCTTCCTGCTATCTCATTTAATTATTACATGAGCTAGTGTCTTAGTTTATTCAGGCTACTAAAACAAATTATCATAGACTGGGTAGCTTATAAACAGCAGACATTCATTTCTCACAGTTTTGGAGGCTGGGAAGTCCAAGGTCAAGGCCTGCAGGATAGTTGTCTGGTAAGGACCTGCTTATTGGTTACTCTGTTGCCCAGGCTGCAGTGCAGTGCTGCAATCCTGGCTCACTGTGGCCTTGAACTCCTAGGCTCAAGCGATCTTCTCACCTAAGTCTCCCAGTAGCTGGGACAACAGGTGTGCATGACCTTGCCTGGATAATTTTTAATTTTTTTCTGTAGAGAAGGGGTCTTGCTATGTTGCCCAGGCTGATTTTGGACTCCTTGCCTCAAACAATCCTCCCCCCTCAGCCTCTTGATGTGCAGTTACAGGCATGATCCACTGTGCCCAGTCAACATTAATCTTTTCTCTGTGTTCTCATATGTCTGAACGGCTGAGGAGTCTCCCTTGGGCCTCTTTTATAAGGGTACTCATCCCATTTGTGAGGGGTATACCCCCATGACTTAATCGCTTTCTGAAGTCCCAACCTCCTGCCACCATCACCTTAAGGGTGAAGATTTCTGCATATGAATTTTGAAGGTACACAGACATTCAGACCATAGTACAGAGCAAGTGCAATAAGTGGTTGCTGGCACCTTCAGTGTAGCAAAGCAGTAGGAACTGGTGGGGACTGTGGAGAACACATGCCTGTCCGAAGAGGGCAGCAGCTACCCAGCCATCCTTAGACTGTGGGGTATGTGACCACTGCCCAAAGGCCCAAGCTTCTCGTACTATTGATACAGAAGGGCTGGGCTCCCAGCTAAACCCCACCCTTAACCTGGAACTGCGACCCTAAATGAAAACAGCTGACCTTGTTTTTCCACCCAAATGTTGCCTTTTGGCCTGCCTTGCTCCCATGCTGTGCCTATAGACATTAGCTGGCAGAGTAACACAAGTGGCTGAACATCAGGGATGCTTGTTATTCACACAGTTTGTATCGAGCAGCTGAGCAGTGAGCAGAGAAGTAACTGAGTGTCAGAGACTACAGCTGGAGTCTAACTTTGGATGGTGCAACTTCAGAGAGGGGCCTGGCCAGAGATGGCTGGGCTTCAGGGAAAGATCACCTTCCCAGCCCTTTCTGCTGAAAGCCACCCTCCGCTCAATAAAGTCTTCCATATTCATCACCTTTCAAACAGTTCATGTGACCTGATTCTTCTTGGACGCCCGACAAGAACCCGGGTGCTGAGAGGGCAGGGGCTGCCACCCTGACCCTCCACTGAGCTGGTTGACACATGGCCATCCCCAGAGGACAGAGCTGAAAGAGGACTGGTAGTAACACTTGGACACTGCTGCTGGGCCTGCATAGAGCCTGCTCCCACCGGAGAAGAGTGACTGGATGCTTCCAGCATTTGTTCACTCCGGTTCCCACACTCACTCACTTGCACGCTCCCTCCCATGAGGAGTGACCAGTGGCAGGCTGACTGAAATGAGTCCCTCCGGTTCCTGCCTGTGAAGGGGGTCAAGGGAACTATCCCACCTCAAGATCACCTTTGGGGTTAGGATTTCAGCTTATCAATTTTGGGGGAACACATGCATTCAGCCTAGAGCAGTAAGAAATAAACTCTTAATGTGAAATTCTGGGGTCGTTTCAACATTTAATGGACTATTAATATTCAGTCAGCTCCTGAAGGCGCCTATTTACTAATATGTCAGGGGTTCTCACTTTCTCAACATCAAATTTCTTTTGAGCCCCAACGTGATGGCCTGAGTCTCACACGTATTCATTCACCTCTGGAATTCAGAACCATCTGTACGTTTGGCTGACTGATGTGGCAGATACACCAGAGGCCTATTTGCAGTAGACATCGTTGAATCTTGTGGGAGAGAATTTATCCTCAGGGACAGAGATCCAGGAAGATAAGCTTGGCCTGACAGCCAAGCAGTGGTTGTGTGAGGGAAGTGGCTGCTCTGAATATGGCTTTCTGTTTGTTTTTGGATCCATCCCTGGCCCCGTTGTAGCTGAGAGAAAAAGAGGCTTGATAATAAAAACTGAAGAAATTGTGTAATTTGTATCTCTGTGCTTCACTTGTATGTGCAAAAACCACTATATTTTTCTAAGTGAAATAAATCTCAGTTCTTGTTCATTAGGGTTTGTAGAATATTTAAACTTAGTTATGTTTTGGTGGGTGTCCAGTCTTTACAACAACCAAGGAACTTTTCCAACCCAGAAAATTGGGGGAAAAAAAGTCCTTTGGCCTTCCATCCATCGTTGACTCTTTTGAGATGCTCATTGTTTAGGGTTGTCTGTTCCAGTAGGAAATGGGTGGCTCTGGGCTCACAATAAGAAGGCTTCCAGGTGGTCAGGCCTCAAGCCATTATAAAGCCCATTTCTTAGAGGTTCTGCTGCCCTTGTGTGTGGGTAGGAGGGGGGCACACTGCAAGTTCATTGTCGCCACTGCCTTCTTTTAACTCAGAGAAGCCACCCTAGGTATTGGGGCACTTCTCTTCAGTTCAAAACATCACCTTCCATTACTCTTCCTGACTTCTTCTACCTTTATGGATCTGAAATATGAAAACTCTACTTTCCCCTGGAGTTGTAGTTGAAGGAGAGTTTAGACTTTTAAAAACACAAATGCTGGTACCTTCTGACTGTGGTGAAAGCGAGGAAACGAGGATTTTTGTTATTCCTTTGTGAGTTTACGGCAGTAAAAGAAAAACGACAGATGAAAAAGGCACGAGAAAAGGAATAGAAAGAAAAAGACAATAACAAAGAAACACTAGTCAGTTTTTCTTAACAGTAAATTTTTACAACAATTTTTACTGAAATGCCCAATATGCGCAGCAGGGTAGAATATTCCTTTAATTTCCTCCTAAGAGTGTCAAAGGGTATCTTTGCCTAACACCATACGTACTTGGCACTGTGATTGTTCTTCATAGCAGCCATGATCTCCTGCAGGGCAGACCAGAATTAGGCAGAAGGTGAAATGTTAATTAGAAGTGGATGCACCTAGAACAAAAGGCAAGATGTTGGAGGATGGCAGATCACATAAACCTGAAGGCAGCTGGGCAGATGAGAAAGAAACATTGGATCAATCAGCCACATCCTAGCAGATTGGATTTGTTTTGAAGCCTAGATTAGACATCCATTAGGGACTCCAAGAAGTAGTCAGTGGTAGTAGCAGTTGTCAAAGGAAACTTTCCAGGTAGCTAGATTTCTGCAGAAGCAGGGATTTCAGAGATACCTTAATTTGATTTAGGGTGAGAATGTTTCTACTGGTTTGTGGTTGCCCTTGATTCCGCAGTAGTACCATTCTGATTGTTTCTAGGATCTGCATGTTGATTCAACTCTTCCCCAAACTCAATGAATTATTGTGTAAACAGCTTCCTTGCTGGATACCAAAACAATTTAGAAATATTCCTGTCCATCCTATGCCCTCACACAAGAGCTCCAAGCACTTTTGAAGGACTCTTAGATGGTGACCCCTCTTCCTGAGCCATCATGAGCCCAAAGATCTTGGCTCTCCATTGTGTCTCCATCTCCCCAGAGCACTGGTCATCATGGGAGATTGGTAGAGAGTGCTTCCTGCTTGCATCTGCTACTCTTCATTTTCTAATTCCACACTGTGTGGAAATCTCAGAATGACAGCTTAATATCTTCCCTCCCCACTCCCTGGTTTGCATTCTTCTATCTATGTGTAGATTCATTTAAAAATTGTTATTTTCCATGTGCCAGAGACTGTGGGTTTCCTCTGGACTTTGTTTTCTCTTCTAAATTGGAGTGAATGTTCCCTAGGCCTCTTTGCTAATAGGACCTTGTCTCCAGGATTACAACTCAGCCTTTCTTTCTCTCCCTCCAACCTCCTCTGCCCCCTCAGATCCCTGCTGGTTTCCTAATACCTTCTCTTGGTTCAGTCTGGCTTTGCTCCTAGCATGCCTTTGTACTGGATGATTGGCTCATTACTGGCGCAAGTTTTGACAGATTTTTAACAACTAGAATCTGAAGCCCAAGAAATAATGTGTAAACCAGATTTTCTTAATCAGGGTTCCTCGTCTGAACCACAGAATATTGAATATGATTTGAATAACTATTTTTTAAATTTTCTTAGCAATGGAATGTGGAAAAGGCATTAAAAGAATGTATTAGTCATATAGATGATACTCAGATAAATTAATGTAGTACTAATATTTATGAGGCTTTTTGGTTATAAAACCCACCTTATTTAGGTCCCACCTGCTCCATGAAGACTTCCCTGATTCTTCTGGAGTTTCCTTCTCTGTTCTGTGTCACTTTCTATCTTTACTATATATTTTATCATTTGATTAGTTACTATTTTCTATTATTACCTGATTTACTGTGTACCTTGTTTCCTGAAGTATTAGCTCCTTGAAGGTAGGGTCATTAGTTGGCACTAGGACTGGGAGTATTAAATTAATATGTGCTAAATAAAATTGATCCACATTCTTCTCTACTTTCTTGATGCACACCTGGTATTTGCATAAGGATTGGCCATTGGTATGTTGTTAATTCAATAAACACATAAGGCACACAAATATTTAGTTTCTATCTTTCTTTTGATCAAACTAGAGATTTCTTCTTCTTCATCTTGATCTAATCAATCATAAAATTCTGCCATTGTATCCATGAAGGTTTCTTAACTTGGTTTCCTTTTCTCCATTGCTATCACTTCTTTAGGTTAGGCCCATTATCTCATTTTTAGGCTGCAGAACACAGTATCTCCTAACTGGATTTCTTGTCTTTGGTTGTACTTCTCTGTAGCAGTTTGGTAAAACTTGTAGTTTCTCCCATGAAAGTGAGCCATTCCTCTCCACTACTCCTCTCTTGAATCTAGGCTGGCCTTGTGACTGGCTTTAAGAAATGGAATGCGGTGGTGATGACATTGTCCACATTGTGAGCTTGGCCTCAAATAGCCTGGCAGATTTCACTCTTGCTTGTCCTAGAATCCTGAGACCATGTGAGTGAGCTCAAGCTAGCGTGCTGGTGCATATGAGGCCATGTGGAGGAAAACCAAGGAGCTCCGGCCGACAGCCTCCTCCCACCACGTACGTGAGGCCAGCCTGGATCATCTAGCTGCCAGCCAATTTGTCAGCTGACTCCAGACACAGAAGAGGGCCAGGTAGAATGAGCTGAGCTGATCTGCTCAGAAGAACTGCCCTCATGATCAAGAGCTAGCTATTCATTCTTTTAAACCTCTAGGTTTTGAGGCAGTTTCTTTTGCAGCACAAACCAACTCATACGCCACTAAAAACAAAATCAGACATGTCCTCTCCTTTACTTAAAACCCCAGAATGCTTTCCCCCATGTGCCGTAAATAAGACCCTCAAGATCAGGATCTTGCTGGCCTCTCAAGACTTAGCTTTCATTAATCTCTACCTCATGGTTTTCCCTCTGGTAATGTGGAAACATTTAATTCACCCGTGCACCATGCTACTCCTTCCAGTCCCTTTGCTCTTCCTATACCTCCTTTCACATAGTGACTCTCTACATAATTCTTCAAATTGCAGACCAGATCCCACCTCCTCCAGGAAGCCTGATGAGTTAGATGCCTTTCCCTATGCTTTTGTGATATTCCATTCATATTCCTACCACTACAGTTAAGGATTTTCTTTTAAAATATTTGTGTTAATACCCCCTAAGTAGCTGGTGAGCTTCTTAAGGGCAAGATTTGTATCTTGTTTTCATTGTGTTCCCTCTGCCTAGCAGGGTGAATGACTATTGAATAAATACATACCCCAAGTTTCAGGAATGTAAAAGTGTGGAAGAAAATGGTACCCATAGTTTGTGACTACTTTGTACCTTCTAAAGTTCAAATAACCACCCATGATTTTAATCTATTTATTTTCATGTCGATAAATTCTATTTTTCTCCTTTCCAACTAGTTGCTTTCTGATTGGTATATACTTTGTGGATTCAAATCAAATTAGAAGCAAGAACACAGAGAATTTTTTTTTCTCACTCACAGCAGTTGTAAACTGTCATGCTTACATTAAAATGCTTCAAAATGTAAAACTGAAAACTGGTCTTACTTTTTCATAATTCTGAACTCAGAATTGATGAATTCATCTAGCTTGGCTTCCTAGAGAAATCCTACAATTAATTTCAAAGTAAACTCCTACCCACCCATAGAAACCCACCTAGCAGGAAGGCTGTTCAGGTCTCAACATTTATGAGCTATGAATGTGAGTGTTGACTGAAAGTCTTTTACTAACCCCAGGTGGAGAAGTGAGGCATTTGTGTGGCATGAGAGGTCTATGGCAGTCATGCCTGTGGCAATGCAATTCTCAGCTCTATTGAGAGCAACCCATGGGGCTTCTTCTCCTTTTTTTTTTTTTTTTAAATTTCTGTTACATGCAGAGGCAAGTGCCCACTGTTACATCAATGAAAAAATTGTGTATCCAAGTGATCTTTTAATCCCTTTGATTCATTGTGTCTCAAAAATCACACAAATGATAACCTATGAACACATCAATAGGAATGAAGGTTGGAAAGAAAATAATCCAATGAAAACAAGAAAAATTAACATATCTCAGAATCACCACCCTAATATCATACAATGATGGATAAAATAAGTACATAACACACATACCCTCTCTGCCCACAAAATTGTGGCAAGGCTGAGTCAGTCTATGTACAGAAAAAGATATGAATATTTTGCTTGGAAATGCAGTCTGAAAACAAAGAGAGGAAATGACTTAGCACAAGATTTGCACTTGTGCTCTGAGCACAGCAAATCAAGCCGAACTACCTGTACATGCCACTCGCCTTTACACATTATCGGCTAATCATTATGTCATACTTTTAAAGCTTGTTTAAGATTTTGGGTTTGTCTGTGAGGCTTCTGTTATGTGGCTTCTAAGCAAAAATGATCCCAGTTGTGATCTTGGAAATGCAGTTTTGAAAATGCTGATGACAAGCAATGCTGTATGAGGGACTTGGGTAGAAGTGATGGAGTCATACTCTCTGCCCTGATTACAAATGGGACAGCACTTGTTTGGATCGAGCGTCACAGCACAGATAATTACATAAAATGGGAAGGGGAAGCAAGATGCATGTACCATCATTCTAATGAGATTGTTTTCTTTGTTGCAATATTGATTTAACTCAGGGCAAAAAAGTACTCCTTTTTGTGAGTTTTGTTTTCCTGAGTCTCTCTGAACTTGGGCAGGTTACACTTGGCAAATTACAGTGGTGGAGTGGGAGGCAGAGGTTGGACATGAGGGAATGGAAATTTGCAATTAGATAGGCATGCTTAGGGTAGTTAATTTTATGAAATAGAGGCAAAAGAAAAAGCACAATTTGGTGGATCAACGGAAAGCCAAGTTTGATGGTATTACGTTAAAAAGTGATATGATGTCTATTTTTGTCCATCAAGGCTCCATTTTCAGCTCAGACAACAATAAAGTAGTTGCTAGCTCTACAAAAGAGAGCAAAATAGAGCTTGTGTCCTAACTAGAGAACATGGGGTGGGCATGTGCAGAAAACTGCATGTGACCTATGGCTAGAGAATAGTGTGTGGCATCGAGCAAGTACAAGTAGGCAAAAGGGTTAAAAAGTTACAGGATGAGCCATTATTAGTGGGGTGTTTTGAAGGCAAAATCTCCTTTTACTGAAGATAATCAAATGTACCAACAAAGGTCACTTATTTTTAAAGAAGATAGTAATAAAGGTCCTAAATGAAGGAACTACAACCACTGTAGGCAAGTGTGGAACAAGCACGGTGTGGATAAGGGTCTCCACTAGTTTCTTCAGTGGAACTAGCCCTTTAATAAAGCAGTGGAACTGGGTGGTCTACACATGTGTTGTCCAATAGCCACTAGCCACCTGTGGCTATTTAAATTTAATTTAAATTAATTAAAATGAGATGAAATAAAAAAATTCTATTCCTCAAGCCTATTTACCACATTTTAAGGGCTCAATTACTACACGTGCCCAGGTCCTAGCATACTGGGCAGCACAGACAAATCAGTTCCATTATTGTAGAAAGTTCTATTAGACAGCACAGAAAGAGCATTGTCTTGGGAGCCTGGGAGTGAATCCTGAGTCTGCAACTTGGTGATGGAGTGGCCCCTGTTTCTTCATATTTAAAATAGGGCTGGGTGATATAGTACCTACCTCCTGGAGCTATTATGAGGATTAAATAAATGAGTTATTTTTGAGTAAGTTGTGTAGAACCATGCTTGGCACACAGTAGTGTAATATTAGTAGTTTTTAAATGAATGGATGCCTGCTGCCTATCTTCTATAGTTTGTATATATTTAAGCTCATGTTAATTTTTAGTGGTAATGATGACTAACTTTAATTGTACACTTAATCCTTGTGGGCTTGATGTTTTCCTTCCCTTGATTTAAGTGCCATTAAAATTTCATGAGGAAGACTTGATTATTACTTAATAGATGAGGACACCTGTAATTCCAGCACTTTGGGAGTCCGAGGTGGGCGGATCATGAGCTCAGGAGTTGGAGACCAGCCTGATCAACATGGTGAAACCCTGTCTTTACTAAAAAATACAAAAATTAGCTGGGTGTGGTGGCAGGCACCTGTAATCCCAGCTACTTGGGAGGCTGAGGCAGGAGAATCACTTGAAACCAGAAGATGGAGGTTGCAGTGAGCTGAGATGGCGCTACTGCACGCCAACCTGGGTGAAAGAGCAAACTCCATCTCAAAAAAAAAAAAGAAAAGATGAGAACATTAAACATATAGATCATTCAGAAACAATTTCGAACTTTGCTGACTATTAACTGCTGTAGCATTTACCAGCATGATGAACTAGCAGACTCCCAAGTCTATGCTATATTGACTTTTATCCTTTAAACTAAATGTAACACATGTCTCTTCTGGCTTTAATACTGAGTTAAAGAAATGTTCAAGAATATCTGGTGTAATAGTAACAGCTAACCTTCACAAGCACTTAACGTATGCATCACACAGTATGTAATATGTGCTAGTCACTGAGCTAGGAACTTTATATGCAGTATATTAATTGATTTTATCCTTACAATAAGTCTATGAGATACAAACTAGTATTACCCCTTTTTATAAATGAGTAAATTTAAGCTCAGAGAGGTTTGGTAAATTGTCTAAGTTCATATAACCAGTAAGTCACACAACTAGCCCGAAGACTCAAATCCTATTTCTAATGCCTGTTTTCGTAAGCCCTATGCATGCTGTCTTTCAGTATAGAGTACAGGAATACACAGGTAGTTGACCTAGGGGGATGCTGCCTGACTAGTGCAAATACTAGTGCTCAGAACAGACAAGTCAAGGAACTTCACTTAATAGCTACTTAACTACTTAAACAAGGCTATTTCAGTCCTGTGTGCTATGCGTGCATATCCTGACTCGCCCTTTCCTTGGGGAAAATTGGGAGAAAAAAGTACATACATGGAAATGTACTATTAGCTACTGCAACAGATTTGGCAACGGCTGTGGACCACAGCCTCTCAGCAAAGGAGGAAAATGTCCCTGCTAGCAAGTGCCTGCTTCCCAAGCTCAGTTCCATAGGATTCCCCCTTTGCACACTTCCCAGTCTCCTTTGCAATCAGCTGGATCCCCGTGAGAAAAGGAAAAGTAGTGTATCTGGGAAGTCAGATCTAAGCAAACACCAGCTCTCTGCTTGGAGTTCTCAAAATAATTTTCAATGAGATAAAGCTTCTTGAGTCAGAGGATATGACATTCTCATTTGCATGATTCAGAATGGCAGTGACGCCACGGGCAGTCAGTCATTGGAAAGGAGTTCCCGAACATGAAACACTGAACAATTAAACAGGCACTGTAGCTGGCACCGAATGAATTATCTTAGATAACCGAAGCCTGTTCCATTGGGCCCAGCACAGGAAGCTGGTGACTATCAGAACTTCACAGTAGGTTATTCCTGTTACCGCCCTAACGTTTTCCTGGTGTGGGGACGGATGACCGATAGGTTTTAGAAGGACAGAAGTTGCTGAACTTCTTACCCTGAGCATAGTATACAGTGCTTATTTACTTACACCTTTCTCTTTGCAATGGCTCAGAGAACTATTCGCATTGTATTACAATGGGAATTTGTAACCTGGTAGCCACACAGAGGAAAAAGCTCTTTAAGTCATCTCGAAGTCATATACAGAAGGTTGATTTTGTGTCCTGAGAAAAGGGTTCACAGTTTCTATTATATTCTGAAAGGGGCCTCTGGTTTCTAAAAGAACAGAACTTTAAAAAATACTTGGTATTTTAAAAAATACTTGGGAATGTAGGCATGACTGCCCTGCCAGACTTAGCTACTAACAGCCCATTTATTTGGTAGGCTTCCTGTTCAGTCTCTTCCGTTCCCTAAAAAAGTTGCCGTAATTTTGAAGACAAATAGACTCAGAGAATTGCCCTGTGTGCTTTTAGAATCAATCACAGTTTCCACCTAAGTAGGAGTTTAAGATCTCACCCGTGGATTTTCAATAGTAAATGATGTCAATAGTAAAGATGAGGTATTTGTAGAGCATCCTGGCTCATGGGGAGAGCCAGCTGTGTTCATTTTCTCTTTGTGACTATGCACACTAGTGCTGGCAGGCCTTTTGACAACTGAGGACTGCATTTCTAACCGCTATAGAAACCCAGCCTCGCCCTTTCAGTGCACAGGTTCAAACTTGCTTCCTCTCAGGCCACCTGGAGCAAATCGTCCTTCTATAGTGATGTCAGTCCCTATAATCTCATCCAGTGGGTGAGTGTATCACAATCAGAATTTGGTGGCTGGTTTTAGAGAAAAGCTGTGGATTGTGAAAAATGGGTCTGATCAAGTGGCAATCATGCTAGGAGCTATAGGAATGGGAGGAAATAGGACTCACTATAAATTTCTTATGTGACGTGTTGACAGTTGAAATAAGCCACTTGCAGCAGGAGAAAACCTGTCAGCACTGCCTCTACTTTTTGCTCATCCCACCGTCAAACTCCAGTGCTATCTTTTCTATGGTGATTCATCAGGGAGGCATTTGCTGCCAAGAAATCACTCATTTTGGTTTTCTATTAGCTACTGTCATTAGCTAAATCCAAATTGTACAGCAAGATTGGGAAGAGAGAGTTAGAAGCAGGCATCCTTATAAAGTTTTCTACAAAGGTAACTTTTCCCCCTGTAAGCCAAAAGTTATAAGAACAAATAGTTCAACTTGTATTTTACTGTGTGGACAGAGAGACAGAGTTGGTAATGTTGACATCAGTAGAAAATGAAAACATATTTTGTTACTGCTCCCTATCACTACTTTCTACTAAACCAAAGAATGGTTGGAAAAAATGAAAAAATCTTACATTGTTATTGGGAATAATTGGTCAAGAAACTCTTCTGTTTAAAAAAATTGAAGTTATTTAATTATAAAAGATTAAAATGCAAGAAAAATTCACTTTCAACTACAATTTTGCTGCCACAACTGATAAAAACATGTGGCATAGTAGAGATCTCATTTAGAGTTCTTACTTTGATGAAAGCTAGGAGACTGTTAGATTTTGGGGCTCCACCCAAGACATACTGATCTCTAGAATCTGCATTTTAATAAGACTCTCAGGGAATTTGTATGCACATTTAAGTTTGAGAAACTCTGATATAGGGTAATATTTCTCAAACTTAGATAACCACCATAATTGCTTATGTGTAGAGCTCTTCAGAAATATTGTACAGAGATAATGAATGAGTCTTTTTCGACTTACTCACTTGTTTAACAAACTTTCTCCTTTACTTCAGTGAGATGTTCACGGTTACCACAGCAAACTGACTAATCCTGGTTTGTAGCTCATTCTCTAGTATTCCAAAGCATTTCTGCACACTCCACTTGATTGTATATGCTTACCAGAGACTATTGTGTTTGTTCATAAGCCTGCTAATGATGCAATGTAAGTAATGTAAATTGATAAAATCTGAGTGTGAAGAGAGTGATACCGTTTATTTGTTGTTGTATGTGGACAAGACAACTGTAAGTGATAAAAAAAATTGTAAAAATCTAAGACGTTAGGCTCCTGTTTCTTTACAAAGTCTTGAAGGCTTCACTCCAAAGAAACTAAAACTGGAGACTGTATATCTTGTCTTTTTGTGTGAAATACACAAGAAAGATGGCTTTACTATTTAATCAGTAGACTTCTATAAGAAAAAGTCCATACTTGACATAAAAAGTCTGTCAAATGCATATGTTTATATTTTAGTTTCATATAAAGGATTATGCCTTAAAGATGTACATATGTCATATTTTGTTCTGATTTTTTGCTTTATGAAACTTTTGGGCTGAGCAAATTGTATGCTAGTTATAATTTTGTCGGGGTTTCTACTACACATATTTCCAGATCTCGTCCAAGACCACTGGATTAGGATGGGGCTTAGAATATGTATTTTTAAAAAGACCTGCCATTCAGCTAGGATTGGAAATTATTGAATTAGAGAATCCTGGTTGACCAAGCAACGTTACAGAAGTAGAAAAACTTTTACAGGTTTAGATATTTTAAGAATGTTTCTAGCACATTTGCTAAAGAATTTCCAGAATTTTTACAATAAAAAGCAATCTCAGCTGATTCCACAGATAATCTTTTGGATATTGTCTCCTTTCCTAGTATGATATTTTTGAAGTTTTCCTGGGACTGGACCAGCTGGTCCCTCTGAAACTGTCTGTTTATAAACCAGGAAGAGGGAGAGCTTTGGATCAAACTTTCCGTATGTCAGTTTTGGAATATCTAAATTTTCCTCTACACCCCAACCCCACTGAAGTTGGTCAGAGAGGCACACATACTTTGGGGAGATTCATTACTCTCTAGTGACTTCCTGTTTCCTTAGTCACTGTTAAACCTACATAAGAAACTGAGCAAAGGGGATTTTGAGAAGATTAAGCTGTACTGATTCCCTCTGGACCAGTGGACTAATAAGCTTGTCCTTCGATCCCCTGATCCGGTTTATGTAGCCACTGTATATGCCTTCCAGGCCCCTGCGGAATCCTGGATACTGGTAGGTTATGTATCTATGGAAAGATAAACAACCTTCACATGACAGGAGGGCTGGAAAATGAGATTATCACCTGCCTTTTAAATTAGAGATGGCAGCTACACTTATTCCTGGATCAGATTTGAGTCTTGTCTTTAAGGCTTTAAGAATGTACGTTTTAAAAATGATGTTTTAAGTGAGCTGTCTTCTGGACTTGCCACCCTGCCTGCGGTCCACTCTTCTAGCTGCTCTGCATAGCTCCAATATTTGGCTGTCGGATACATACCCAATATCTACATGAGCATTTGTTTATATTAGGGCCTTTGCTTTGCAAGTGCACATTCTGGCTATTTTGCATGAAAAATGCCATGATTTATTTTGATGTGTTGGATCTGGGTTGGAATATCTGCTCGATGTCGAGGTGATTGCGTGACCATGCTAAACCTAGGCCCACTTAGTTATAACTGGAGACAACACCACAGCACTGTCTCCCTTGGCTTCAGAATCTGGCTGTCTGGTTATAATTTGCCACCCACCTCCTTCTCTCTAATTACCAGTGAGACTTTAGAGAAAGAGGTAATCCAAATCCAAGCACACTAAATGCATCAAATGTCTTTGAGAAGAGACCTGCCAAGACTCTGGGGTAAATTCTATGGTTTCTCACATTATGCCTGTGTTTCCCAGACTTGCCTGATCTTAAAAGTCCTTGTGTATGGTGTGGGATGAGGAAGGGCAGTACTTAAAAAATATAGATCCCAAGCCTTCCCAGGAATTTTCACTCACTTGGTCTGTTGGGGGTGAGAGCAGGTGATCCTTATAAACAGATAAGTTCAAGACTCCCAGCTTTAATGTTTTGGGATTTATTTCGTTCTGATGCCCTAATACTGGAAGCTCAATAAATTATGACCAGGAATGTGTGTGAACACAGTTAATGCACATGGATGAAGGGTGCTAAATGCTTCTTGTGATTCTGAAAAAGTCAATGGCAGCATGTGATGCTCACTTGTTCTAAACAGTAGAACTGTTCAAGAAAACCTTTGCAGGCCGGGCATGGTGGCTCATGCCTGTAATCCCAGCACTGTGGGAGGCCGAGGCGGGCCGATTACCTGAGGTCGGGAGTTTGAGACCAGCCTGATCAACATTTCCAGAATTTTTGGTTTGTAGCTCATTCTCTAGTATTCCAAAGCATTTCTGCACACTCCACTTGATTGTATACGCTTACCAGAGACTGTTGTGTTTGTTCATAAGCCTGCTAATGATGCAATGTAAATAGTGTAAATTGATAAAATCTGAGTGTGAAGAGAGTGATAACATTTATTTGTTGGTACTAGAAAAAAAAAAAAAAAAGTAGCCGGGCGTGGTGGCACATACCTGTAATCCCAATTACTCGGGAGGCTGAGGCAGGAGAATCACTTGAATCCAGGAGGCGGAGGTTGCAGTGAACCGAGATCATACAATTGCACTCCAGCCTGGGCAACAAAAGTGAAACTCTGTCTCAAAGAAAGAAAACCTTTCCAGAACCTATGATCTAATCTGAACTCCAAAGAATATCACAGAAGCTAAAGTTGGCCTTATTTATAATAATGCAGTCAAAACAAGCAATTCTTAACTCATAGTGGTTGCAAAGATCAATTAACACCATATCCAGTCATTATAAAATAAAAACGCCAAATTTTTGATATTTTACAATATCAATACTATTAAGTTAGCATGTCAAATAAAAAGGAAGCTTCTTATACTATATCTAAATGTATGTATTGTATACATACACATGTGTATATGTGTGTAGATACATATGCTATTGTTACTGGTGGAGGGTGCCCAAGTTCTTGGCTTTTGAACAAATGCACAAAGCAGGGAAAGAATGAAGCAACAAAAGCAGAGATTTATTGAAAATGAAAGTACACTCCGGAGGGTTGGAGTGGGCAGAGCATAGGGGCTCAAGAGCCCTGTTACAGAATTTTCTGGGGTTTAAATACCCTTTAGAGGTTTCCCATTGGACACTTAGTGTAGTCCCCATGCAAATGAAGTAGTGGCCAGCAATCAGTCTGATTGGTTGTGGAAAGCAACCAGTCAGAGACTGAAGTGATGTTACAAAGGTTACACCCTATGCAAATGTCTGATTGGTTGTGGAAAGCAACCAATCAGCGGTACTTTCAATTTTCCATCTGCCACGCAGAAAAAGGGCAGGGGGGAGGTTGCAAAGAAAGTAGCCTGTGGTCCTTTGGTTACTTAGGTGTGGTAACTTGGGGTTTTCCTTTTGATTTAGTTCTAGGAAGTCAGTGTGAATTGACCTTAGGTTCCCTGCCTCCGGATCCTATTCTCCTGCCTCACTATATACACATATCTTTATACATATAAGGTACATGAATAACACGAGGTATGGAAACTTTATGGCTGGTACCTGGCTTATGTTAATTTTAGCATTGGAAACAGTTCAAATGGAAGAGAGCTTACAAATAATTCATTTCAACTACTTCATCTTACTCATCAGGATATTGAAACGTGGGGAGGCTAAAATGAAACAGATCGGTATTGTTGGAGCATGGACAAGAACTGTTAATGTCAATATTTTGCTCAGAGCACATTTTAATTTTATTTTTAATCAGATTTATCAAAGCATAATTTATGTGATAGAAAATGCACCCATTTTCAGTGTTCAGTAAGCTTTGACAAATGTATGCCCTTGTGTAACCACCGTCCTGATCAAAACAGGTAACATTTCCATAACCCCAGAAATTTATCTCATGCCCCTTTGCAGTGCATTGCTCTGATCTCGATCATTATAGATTAATGTTACCTGTTCTAGAATCTCATATACACAGAATCATACCACATATGCTCTTTTGTACTTGGCTTCTTTTGTTCAATGTAATGTCACTGAAATTGATTCATGTTGTTGCACCTTTCGGTATTTGTTCCTTTTTATTGCTGACCAGTATTTTATCGAGTGAATATATCATAATTGGCATATTCATTCAGCTGTTAATGTACATTTGGATTGTTTGTAGTTTTTAGCTCTTATGAATAAAACTGCTGTAGACATTCATATACAAATGTTTCTGTGACTATAAATTTTTATTTTTTTAATTAAATACTTCGGAGCAGAATTGTTGGGTCATATATGTATATGAGTGGGTTTGAAGTAGTGTCTCATTGCAATTTTAATTTGCATTTCTCTGATTACTAGTGACCTTGAGCATCTTTTCATGTACTTGTTGGCTACTTGTATTTCTTCTTTTGCTTGTTCAAGTTTTTTGCCCTTTTAAAAAAATTTTTAACTTATTTTATTTTATTGTTTATGTAGAGATGGGGCCTGGATGTCTTGCCCTGACTGTGTGAAACTGCTGGTCTTAAGCGATCCTCTCATCCTGACCTCCCAAAGCATTGGGATTACAGGTATGAACCACTATGCCTGGCCTCTCTTTTTTATTGCATTATTTGTCTTATTATTACTGACTTGTAAGAGTTCTTTATGTATTGTAATATAGGCTGTTTTTGAATATATGTATTTCAAATATTTGCTCCCAGCTTTACTTGCCATACCATTTTCTTATTAATGAATTAACTAATTTGTTTTAGGATTTTATTTGCTCTATTGGCTTCTTACCTAAACTTCTTTTTATTAATATTTAGTAGTAGTTCTAGCCCTAAAACTTATCAATGTTTACTATTTCACACTTCATAGTTCCTAGTTAACACTTACACTTAATATAACTTAAACTTAGTATAACTACACTTAAAACACTTCTCATTGCAATAACCTTATAATAGTTTAATTCCATTTTCCATTCCACTCATCCTTGGTGCTATTTTTGTGCCATTTTTTGCATATAACATAAAAAGTCCACTGTTTAATGCCTTTTTTTCCCTTAAATAGTCAGTTGTCTTTTAAGGAAATTATAAGAACAACAATAAAAATGTATTTGTTATTTACTGTTTCCAGTGGGTTTCAATCCTGGTATATTTCAGTTTCTATTTGATAACATTTTTTTCCTGCTGCTTGGAGAATAGCCTTTAGCATTTCTTCTAGTGCAGATTGATGCTGACAAATTCTTTCAGCTTTTGTTTATCTTAGAATGATTTTTCAAATCCTTTCTTTTACAGGATATTTTCAATAAATATATTCATCCTTGTTGTTACATTTCTGGTGATCTTCATTTTCCTGTGTAGATCCATATTTCCATCTGGTATCATTCCCTATCTACCTAAATCTACCTCCTTTGCCAAATGATATAATAGAAATAATCTGTTTTTATTTATTTATTTATTTATTTATTTATTTATTTATTTATTTATTTTAGAGGGAGTCTTGCTCTGTGGCTGAGGCTGGAGTGCAGTGGCATGGCCCCGGATCCCAGCTCACTGCAACCTCCACCTCCTGGGTTCAAGTGATTCTCGTGCCTCAGCCTCTAGAGTAGCTGAGATCACAGGCAGGCACCACCATGTTTTTGTATTTTTAGTAGAGATGGGGTTTCACCATGTTGGTCAGGCTGGTCTCGAACTCCTGACCTCAAGTGATCCACCCACCTTGGCCTCCCGAAATTCTGGGATTCCAGGCATGAGCCACCAAAAATAATCTCTTTGAACTTTAGTTTTCTCATAAGCAAAACGGAAGGATTAGACTGGATTGTGTTAGGGTTCCTACATGTTGTAATATTTTCAAGAATCTTCTAAAAGTATGTTTTGATTACTGGGCTTATTTTAATATAAGTTCCACAAGTATCTTTTTGCAATAGCTAGCTTTTTTCTTTATAGAAAAAATTTGAATAAGCCTTCTCCTAAAAGAACTTTATTCTTGAGACAAGACAGCTCTGTAAAAACATACCTGTTTGTTTTTGCATCTAATCTCTCCTTTTATCATTTTCTACTGACCTATGGGCAGGGCTCAGTGATAACGTGACTTTTCCTCAGTTGATTTCAGTAAGTTGGGTGCATGACTTAGCAATTTGTAAAACTTCGAGGATTTGTGAAAAGGCTGAGGCCTGTTCTGATAGTAAAGCAAAGTAGCATAAATGCAAATATAGCTATTCACCTACCAGACAAAAGTCTTACACTCTGCCTTTTATCCCTAGTTTGGCTGAGCCTTGACACCTGTCAGCTCATTCTGCTTAGTACAGGAGAAGCCTAGCCTAGGCCTAGGTCTACAGTTGACCTCTTTGGTGCTTGGTGTAGTTGCTCAGAATCATGGGTAAGTGTGAGGGCCTCAGGTGCAGACAGGCTGCCTTGTTTGTTCGGGTGGTGATCTGGCTTTCTGCCTTGGGTTCCTGATTAGTGTTCCTAGTCCTGTCTGTGCCTGGTTCCATACTCCAGCCCATTAAGCCAGGAACATGATATTCTTCTCAGATCTTTCCAGGGTCCTTCTCTAGAGTCTCTAGATCCCAAATAATCATAGTCACTTGACTTGAGCCTAATACAAAACAGACCATTGTCTTAGGACAGTGATGGGACCAGACACATGACAGTGGGTGTCACCATGCCCTAAAACCACTGCTGCCACCCTCTTCTGACTAAGTGAATATTCCCCTTCGATGACAGCAGCAAACAGAACCCACAACTCTGTTTTTATCGTCATTCTCTTAATCTTTGTTTTAGATAGGAATAGAAGAATGTCACTTCTTATGTATTACGGAGAGAAGTGATTGACTTAGAACTGTGTCAAATTGCCAATTTTATGGATAGGATGATGGGACTCCTCAATGGAGAGGAGAGGCTGCTTTGTTTTAGCATTCAAAATTCCATAGCGGATGTGAGCGTAAACTTTCTCTAAAATTCTGGAGAAAATCTGAATGTCATTTTTTCTCTGTGCTTCTGGTATTACAAGGACTAGAAGTGCTTGCTGTGTAGAAGCTCTTTAGTTTCATTAGATCCCATTTGTCAATTTTGACTTTTGTTGCCATTGCTTTTTATGTTTTAGTCATGAAGTCTTTGCCCATGCCTATGTCCTGAATGGTATTGCCTAGGTTTTCTTCTAGGGCTTTTAGGGTTTTAGGTCTTACATATAAGCCTTTAATCCATCTTGAGTTAATTTTTGTATAAGGTGTAAGGAAGGGGCCCAGTTTCAGTATTCTGCATATGATTAGCCAGTTTTCCCAGCATCATTTATTAAATAGGGAATCCTTTTCTCATTGCTTGTTTTTGTCAGGTTTGTCAAAGATCAGATGGTTGTAGATGTGTGATATTATTTCTGAGGCCTCTGTTGTGTTCTATTGGTCTATATATTTATTTTGGTACCAGTACCATGCTGTTTTGGTTACTGTAGACTTGTAGTATAGTTTGAAGTCAGGTAGTGTGATGCCTCCAGCTTTGTTTTTTTTGCTTAGGATTGTCTTGGCTATATGGGCTCTTTTTTGGTTCCATATGAAATATAAAGTAGTTTCTTGTAATTCTGTGAAGAAAGTCAATGGTAACTTGATGGGGATAGCATTGAATGTATAAATTACTTGAGTAGTATGGCCATTTTCACAATATTGATTCTTCCTATCCATGAGCATGGAATGTTTTTCCATTTGTTTATGTCCTCTCTTATTTCCTTGAGCAGTGGTTTGTAGTTCTCCTTGAAGAGGTTCTTCACATCCGTTGTAAGTTGTATTGCTAGGTATTTTATTCTCTTTGTAGCAATCGTGAATGGAAGTTCATTTATGATTTGGTTTTCTGTTTGTCTATTATTGGTATATAGGAATGCTTGCAATTTTTGCACATTGATTTTGTATCCTGAGACTTTGCTGAAGTTGCTTATTAGCTTAAGGAAATTTTGGGCTGATCCATCTCACGTGCAAAGACATACGTAGGCTCAAAATGAAGGGATGGAGGAATATTTACCAAGCAAATGGAAAGCAAAAAAGAGCAGGGCTTGCAATCCTAGTTTCTGATAAAACAGACTTTAAACCAACAAAGATAAAAAAAAAAAAAAGACAAAGAAGGGCATTACATAATGGTAAAGGGATCAATGCAACAAGAGGAGCTAACTATCCTAAATATATATGCACCCAATACAGGAGCACCCAGATGTAAATTAGAACTCAGGATTAAGACACTCACTGAAAAACACACAACTACATGGAAACTGAACAACCTGCTCCTGGATGACTACTGGGTAAATAACGAAATTAAGGCAGAAATAAATAATTTTTTTGAAACCAATGAGAACAAAGACACAATGTACCAGAATTTCTGGGACACAGCTAACGCAGCGTTTAGAGGGAAATTTACATACACTAAACGCCCACAGGAGAAAGAGGGAAAGATCTAAAATCGACACCCTAACGTCACAATGAAAAGAACTAGAGAAGCAAGAGAAAACAAATTCAAAAGCTAGCAGAAGACAAGAAATAACTAAGATAGACACACAAAAAAACCCTTAAAAAAAAATCAGTGAATCCAGGAGTTGGTTTTTTGAAAAGATTAACCAAATAGATAGACTGCTAGCCAGACTATTAAAGAAAAAAAGAGGGCCGGGCGCAGTGGCTCATGCCTGTAATCCCAGCACTTTGGGAGGCAGGCAAATCATGAGGTCAAGAGATCAAAACTGTCCTGGTCAACATGGTGAAACTCCATGTCTACTAAAAATACAAAAATAAGCTGGGTGTGGTGGCGTGTGCCTGTAGTCCCAGCTACTTGGGAGCCTGAGGCAGGAGAATCACTTGCACCCGTGAGGCAGAGGTTGCAGTGAGCCCCAATCATGCCACTGCACTGCGAGACTCTGTCTCAAAAAAATAAAAAATAAAAAAGAGAAGAATCACATAGGCACAATAAAAAATAATAAAGGGAATATCACCACTGATCCCACAGAAATACAAACTACCATCAGAGAATACTATAAACACCTCTATGCAAATAAACTAGAAAATCTAGAGGAAATTGATAAATTCCTGGACACATACACCCTCCAAGACTAAACCAGGAAGAAGTCAAATCCCTGAATAGACCAATAACAAGTTCTGAAATTGAGGCAGTAATTAATAGCCTACCAACCAAAAAAAGCCCAAGACCAGATGGATTCACAGCCAAATTCTACCAGAGGTACAAAGAGGAGCTGGTACCATTCCTTCTGAAACTATTCCAAAAAATAGAAAAAGCGGGACTCCTCCCTAACTCATTTTGTGAGACTGCATCATCCTGATACTAAAATCTGGCAGAGACACAACAAAAAAAGAAAATTTCAGGCCAATATCCCTGATGAACATAGATGCGAAAATCCTCAATAAAATATTGCAAACTGAATCCAACAGCACATCAAAAAGCTTATCCACCACGATCAAGTCAGCTTCATCCCTGGGATGCAAAATCTGAATGTCCTCTCCCACCACTCCTATTCAACATAGTATTGGAATTTCTGGCTAGGGCAATCAGTCAAGAGAAAGAAATAAAGCGTATTCAGATAGCAAGAGTGGAAGTCAAATTGTCTCTGTTTGCAGATGACATGATTGTATATTTAGAAAACCCCATCGTCTCAGCCCAAAATCTCCTGGCATTAGAGTTTTAAGAGACATTTCCTTAGATTTATGAAGTCATATGGTGTTTATCTCAGATTATGGTTTGTGGGAATAGTAGTTCCTTAATCTTCTATTGATTTGCATGCTATCCTTAGCCCTTAGCAACCCAAACCCAAATTAAAACCACATCATTTCAATAGGAACATCAATTATTGTTGACAATGGAGAAGAAAGGAAAGTACTGAATCAATAGTTCTATTCAGTCCTTTTGTAATAAAAATGCAGTCTCTCCACACAATTTTTTAAAGGACTCTTAAAAAAGGCATGTTAAAGAAGAGCAGAAATAAAATGAAGATTTTAATGGTAGCCAATGCCTAGAAAAGACTAAGAGCTCTTTTACTAGTTTATTTTAGTATCTTTGTGAGAAGTGCCAATGGGTGGTAAAATGAATGCTTCACAAATGTCACCTTTTATAGGACCATGAGATTTGGTGAAAGTAAATTCCATTTACAAAAAGATAGTAAGTTTGCTTTGGCTTTAATTTGTTATTTCAAAGCCTTTATGTCACCTTGTGGTATTTACCTCATGTGCTCTTAAAGATATATTGCCAGAACATGACTTCTCATAAGGCACACAATTACATGAGCTGTCTCTAATCTTTGCAGACTCTTTGTTGTAAACCAGTGTGTTAGTTTGCTAGGGCTGCTGTAACAACAGTTAAGTATCTTCTCCAAGTTCTGAATGCTAGGAGTTCAAAATCAAGACATTGACAGGATTGGTCCCTTCTGAGGGCTCTGAGGGAAGAATCCACTCCAGGCTTCTCTCCTTGGCATATAGACGGCCGTCTTCTCCCTGTGTCTTCATATCATCTTCCCTCTGTACGTGTCTGTCTCTAAACTTCCTCTTCTTATAAGTACACCAATCATATTAGGTTAAGGCCTACCCTAGTGAGCTAATTTTAACTTCCTAGCTTTTGTAAAGACCCTCTCTCCAAATACAGTCACACGCTGAGGTACTAGAGGTTGGACTTTGCATGAATTTTTTTAGTAGACACAGTTCAGTTCACAACAACCAATGTACATGGAATACTCCATCAAAAGTTAGTTTATTATTATACATAAACTTGAATGTTAATTTTCCACAGTCACACTAATAAGTGTAAAAAGTGATCATTAGTATTGAGTGAGCCATGTGCCAATGTACTGTCAAAAAGGAAAAGTACCTTAGGATATGTGTTCATATGTGCAAGGATGAGTTAGGAGAGTGTTTTATATTTCTAATCATTGACAGATTAGAAATCTGTTTCTAATTGTTTTTCCAACAATATCAATTTACATAGTAATTTTTAAGAAGATGGAGATCAATCCAAAATATACAGTTAAATGAGGTTCACCTGTGATTCAACAATATTTTACTAGTGAACCTAGCTTTGCTTTAATAATCAATTCAAAATAAAATCTCCAAGTGTAGTTTTGACACAAATCTTTTATTTATAGTAGAGAATGATTTAGAAGTGTAAAACTATGAACTATGTGTCAACATATAAGCCATTAATCAAAGATTAAGTGCATGGTAATTACAAGAAAACAAGTCAGAAAATTCCTTTTGTAAGTGCAAGCGGAAAACATACTTGTTTTTATGAATATAAAGTTGTAAGTAATGAAAACCTGAACATTTTATTTTGAAAAGTGAGGTCGCAGAGGAAGAAACTATGAGGGATTTGAAATTCTTAAGTGACATTTCAAGGAGAAGTAATTTAAATATGCTTACTGAACCACTCCTATTATTAATTTAAATTCTTATCCTAATTTTGATAGCTCTTGATTCTATTTGTCTTGTTATTCTTTTTATCTTTAAAACAACCAAGGCTGGGTGTGGTGGCTCACACCTGTAATCTCAGCCCTTTGGGAGTCTGAGGTAAGAGGATCACTTGTGCTCAGGGGTTTGAGACCAGCCTGGGCAACATAGTGAAACTTCATCTTTACAAACAGTGCAAAATTTAGCCAGGCTTGGTGGCATATGCCTGTAGTCTCAGCTACTCGGGAGGGTGAGGTGGGAGACCACCTGAGCCTAGGAAGTTGAGGCCGCAGTAAGCCATGATGATGTCACTGCACTCCAGCCTGGGTGATGGGAATGAGACTCTGTCTTAAAAAAAAAAAAAGACAGTCAAGAATATAAAATACCAGAATATTAGAGATTAATCAGATCTTCTCATTTTGCTGTTTCCAGGAATAGCTTACAATTTTAATTTACAATCTTTAGAAATATTATTTTGTCCAGGCACTGAACAAGGAAGTGCCATATCATGAGCTGCTAAGGTAGCAAGAATCAGTAGATGGTTTGGATTGTGAAGAAACAACTTTTATATGCATCTCTCCATGTGGCAATGGCCAATGCTTTGTAGAGCTGAGAGAACTCACAGTATTGTGACTAGAGATGGCAGTCTGAGAGCTTACAGCAGTAAGTACTTAAGACAGTGAGAGATTTGATATTGACACCTTTAAGGGTCTTCAGTATGAAATCAGCACAAAATAACATATTCTTAGCGTGTCATGCAAGGTCCTTCATTATTTGGTCCTTGTTTGCATCTCCAGTCTCATTTTGCACTGTTGTCCCTGCCTCCCTGTACTCCAGCCCCTCCAGATGTGCTTCAGTTTCTCAATGCTAAACTGCTTCCTATCTTAGGGCCTTGGCACTGGCTGTTCCTGTGAAAGGTTCTTCTAGATCTTAGTATACATGTAACCTTCCTCAGCAAGGCTATTCCAGACCACCCAATTCAAACTAGCCACCAAGTCACTCTCTGACCTATCACCTTGTTGTACTTCACTGTCTGGCTCCTATGTCTAAATCTTATTTTTCTTGTTTATTTATGTATTTATTTTCCTTACCAGCTAATTGTCTGTGGCCAGCTCACTGGAGCCTAAGTTCTATCATAGCAAGGCTTTATATACTTTGTATCACTGTACCTCAGTGCCTTAAAAAAGTGCTTGGTACCTGATGGTTTCTTATTTAATATTTGGGAAGTAACTGAGCAAGAATGACAATTATTTTATTGCCTGCCACAATGATTAGATCCAGTCCTGAGAGATGTGTTGAGTTTTTTGAGTTGGAGAGACAGAAACTGGAATGTATCCACAAATGAGAAACTAGTATAGCAAAGGATATACAAATGGTACTTATAGGACAGGAACTGGCAATATTCAGTCTGGAAAATATTTAAATGACTGAGAAATAGAAAAACAAATGACAAGAACACAGTATCCAACTAGTTAAAAGAAGAATTTTCTGATAATTTTGAGCTTTCCTACAATGGCATAGACTAGCATTTCAGCACAGGAATTTTTATCAGGGAAATTTTAGAGAGAATTTTGCAGGTAATAGAATTTTAAAAACTCCAGTTTCTTAAAAATCTAATATTTTATTAGAATAAGACTTTTCATAAAAATTAATAACTTTTCAAACAAGACTGATTTTTAAAAATTATCTTTAGCTAATACATTTATGGCACGATTCATTCTCAATACTGCTAGATATGAGTCCATATTTTCAATAATTTTTTTATTGTTTCAGTGGCAAGACTTCTTGTCATATCTGATGAAAATTGCCATTGTTTTTCAAAATCTCATGATGTGATTAGCAAAGAACCTCTCCCCAAAGCAGAAGAAGAGTTAGTTCTGCATTTCCTTGTTGCTTATATTAGTAGCACTATCTTCAGCCTTGAAAAATCTTTTAAAGCTACTTTTCCAGGATTAGAGAAATTATGTCTAGACAGTTTGTTCTGTAAGCTGAAAGTGATCAGTGACTGAAGTTTCCACTGTCAACCCCTGTTTATTACAAAACGTTCCCTTTGGAGACCCCATGTTCTAAACACGACAAGTGGCACTTGATGTATGGCCCTAGTGAAGATGCCATTATTTGTACTTTAAATGTTAGTTGTGATCATTTTTTCCTTCTTGTTATAAAAATCAACGTAACTTTTAACTTGCTTTCGTACCTCAGTGGGCTATCCTAGACTTCCTGTGGTTTATGTACCCTACTCTGGAAATCACTGCACTAGTTCCTAAATAACATATAGCATTAAAAATATAAGAACAATCATTAAGCCGTTCCATTTTGAACCTAATTATAATGCATTAACGAATAAAATTCTAGCCTTGTGGAAGGCAGACAAATATGGCATTCCATACCATATGGGCTATGGTTCTAATGATTTCACTTTGGGTTTTCCAGTACAAGATTTAAGCAAGGGACCAAAGAAAGGTGCCCTTCCTCTTGATTTTGATCTAACCAGAAGGTAAATAAAATCTACACTTTTTATTTTTGTTTTTTGGCAAGAATTTATTGTAATGAGCAGAATCTGAAAGCTCAGTTCATTAGTGACTTTTTGGTCCTGATGCTGGTGTGCTTATGACCCCAGCTCTGTGACTCAGCATTCCTCTCTGCTGGTCCTGTGGTCTAATCTTATTCTCAGAGGTGGGGGGTTGTGGGGAAGAGACAAAGAGGGGGAGAGAGAGAGAGAGGAAAAGAAGAAGAGAGAGAAGGAAGAGGAAGAGGAGGGGGAAAGGGGAAAGGAAGGAGAAAAGGAAATGGGAGGGAGAAAAGGAAATGGGAAGGAGAGAGATGACCCTAGTAAAACCCTGAAGAATGTATTTCTTTCTTATTCCTTTCTTCCTTCCAGCATCTTACTCCCTGCGTCTTCCTGCTTCATTCGGGGTCATGAACTACAGATCTTTCTAAGAATCATTTGAATGCAGTGGGAATTAAATTCTTCCCTTATTTGCAGACAAATAAGAGAGTCAGTTTTATTAATACATGAGGAAAGGGAGAAGCCTCCCATATCATTCTTGTATCTCACCATGCTAGGACATTCCTACCTGCAGTTAAGAAATTCTGTCCCTGTAGACAAGAAGAGGCATTCTGACCCATGTGTTTCAGAGAAACATTCAGAGATTAGGAAGGGGTTATGGAATTTTATATAGAGTAGGAAAAGGCCTCACTGAAAAAGCAACGCTTAAAAGATTGAAAAATATCACTCAATGCTCTGAAGGGTTTTGAAACTCAAAAGAGAACCACTTTTGTGCTGTCCTTAGAGGCTGCTGTGTTAGCAAATTCTCTAGGTGAGCCTGTGCCATGTGCCATGTGGAGGCATTTGTGCTACTTCCGATAACAAACTTCTTGGACAGGATTTGAGTCAGATGTCATCTGTTAAATTCCATATTCTAGTGGTTCATATGTCAGCAAAATGTCACGGTAATCTAATTTATATAAGGACTTTTTCTTCCAAAATATGTCATTTAGTTTTACAAATTGCCTACCATGTTTTTCTTAATAGCCGTAGAGCCCAAGAAAATGGCGAAGTCTCAAGTTGAAATCTTGGCTTTGGCTTACACTATTTGATCATATTTTTCACTCTGAAAACTTCTGGAAAACCTTTTATTTCAAAGTTTTGAAAAATTGCAAAATGTCTGATGGACAGGTTTCAATATATATATATATTTTAAATGTGTGAAAACCAGTAGAGTCAATTATAAGCAGTAATCCTAACTAAAATTTTGCTCCATAGTGAAGAGTCGAAGAAAAATTTAAAAGCAGTGTTGTGGAAACTTAAAAAAAAAAACCAGATTATAAGAATATCAATCTAGTGTAAAGGATATATATGTTCACAGATAAGAGTCGACATCTTAGGTAGTTCTAATTTTGTAAACTATACATAATTCATCTTTTCTCAGTCAATTATCTACCATGGTTAGAAAGTTTTGTATATTGCACCATGATTATAAATTCAATTCCTGGATAGAGGTGGGGGAGAAAAAGAGAAGGAAGGGAATTATAAACTTTATTTAAATTGACATGCATTGCTGCAATAGGGCCTCGTAATGTGTGTGCAAGAGACAGGCATTGGTTTGTTTTTGGTGCTTCTAGAAAATATTCCCACAGTGAAGAAAACATAGCACTGCCCTTGACCCCTGGGAGAAAGCTGTGGGTATCTTTTTCCCTGAAGAAAGTGCACTTTTACAATGATGCTTTACAATGGAAATGTAAGTCCTAGTCAGCAAGCTTCATCAGTGTAGGAGGACTGCAACTTAGATTTGAGGACTTTGCTTACATGTTTAACTCCATTTCTTTTCTTTTTTTTTCCTTTTAAAACACTTAAGGTCTTTATTTAATAGAAATACTGTCTTGGAAATGTGACACATTAAGCTAAATGACTTGGCCTGGCTCTTTTTAGTGAATTAATTATATTGTTAGATAGGTCCTGGGGACACAGAATACGTTAAGTTTTGATTAAGGGAAAAAAGAAAAAAAAGAATATGCAAGAAGAAAGGAGAGAAGGCTACCACAGTAGTGAGGATCCTGAGAAGACAAGGTGAATACTTTTGCTGGTGGGTAATTTGAAAAAGTTAATTTAATCTCTCTATACCATGGTTTCCCCACCTATAGTATGGGAATGCTGATGGTATCCTATTTTATTTAATTAATTTTTCTCTTTGAACTTTGAAAAGTTTCTTTATTTTGACTAAGCTTCTTGCTGCTGGCTAAAATGAGTGCAAGCTATGTACAGTTACAGTTACATTATGGAAGGAGGTATCAGCAAATATAGAAGTTCTTGATTCCAGAGTCAAAATTTGCTGGAAGTCACCCCGATCACGTGTACCACTTTAGGTCCACCAGTATACAAGCCACTCTGTGGTTTCTGTGTGCTATCTCTCTCTCTTTCTCTCTCTCTCTCTCTATATATATATATATATATGTGTGTGTGTGTGTGTACAGATGTATATTTATGTACAGTCACATAGCTTGTACTCATTATATAGCTAATATATATATACTTAGATATCTATCTATAGATCTATCTATCTCTATCTATCTATCTATCTATCTATCTATCTATCGATCACATTTGTTCATTCACTCGTCAATTGATGGGCATTTGGGCTAGTTCCATATTTTTACAACTGCGAATTGTGCTGCTATAAACATGCGTGTGTAAGTATCTTTTTTGTATGACTTATTTTCCTCCAGGTAGATATCCAGGAGTGGGACTGCTTTATCAAATGGTAGATCTACTTTTAGTTCTTTAAGGAATCTCCACACTGTTTTCCATAATGGTTGTACAAGTTTACATTCCCACCGATAGTGTAAAAGTGCTCCCTTTTTACCACATCCATGCCAACATCTATTATTTCTTATTTTTTATTATGGTCATTCTTGCAGGAGTAAGGTGGTATCATATTATAGTTTTGATTTGCATTTCCCTAATAATTAGTGATGTTGAATAATTTTAATATGTTTCTTGGCCAGTAGTATATCTTCTTTTAAGAATTGTCTGTTCATGTCCTTAGCCCACTTTTTGATAGGATTTTTTTTTTTTTTTTCTGATTTGTTTGAGTTCCTTGTAGATTCTGGATATTAGTCTTTTGACAGATGTATAGATTCAGAAGATTTTCTCCCACTCTCTGTGTAAGCCAGTGTCCAGAAGGGTTTCTCCAATGTTATCTTCTAGAATTTTTATGGTTTCAGGTCTCAGATTTAAGTCTTTGATCCACCTTGAGTTGATTTTTGTATAAGGCGAGAGATGAGAATCCAGTTTCAATCTTCTATGTGTGACTTGTCAATTATCCCAGCACCATTTGTTGAATAGGGTGTCATTTCCCTACTTTTCGATTTGGTTTGCTTTGTTGAAGATCAATTGACTGTAAGTATTTGGCTTTACTTCTCGGTTCTCTATTCTGTTTCATCAGTCTATATGTCAGTATTTATATCGGTACCATGCTGTTTTGGTGACTATGGCCTTACAGAACAGTTCAAAGTCAGGTAAAGTGATGCCTCCAGATTTGTTCTTTTGCTTAGTCTTGCTTTGGCTATTTGGGCTCTTTTTTGGTTCCATATGAATTTTAAGATTTCTTTCTAGTTCTGTGAAGAATGATGGTGGTATTTGAATAGGAATTGCATTAAATTTGTAGATTGCTTTTGGCAGTATGGTCGTTTTCACAATATTGATTCTACCCATCTGTGAGCATGGGATATGTTTCTATTTGTTTGTGTCATGTATGATGCCTTTCAGCAGTGTTTTGTAGTTTTCCTTGTAGAGGTCTTTCACTTCGTTGATTAAGTATATTCCCAAGTATTTTATTTTTTATTTTTGCAGCTATTGTAAAAGGGGTTGAGTTCTTAATTTGATTCTCAGCTTGGTTGCTGTTGGTGTATAGAAGAGCTACTAATTTGTGCACTTTAATTTTGTATATGAAAACTTTGCTGAATTCTTTTATTAGTTCTGGGAGCTTTCTGGAGGAGTTTTTAGGGGTTTCTAGGTAAACAATCATATCATCAGCAAACGGTGACAATCTGACTTCCTTTTTACTTATTTGGAAGCCCTTTATTTCTTTCTCTTGTCTGATTGCTCTGGCTAGGACTTCTGGTACTGTGTTGAATAGAAGTGGTGAAACTGGGCATCCTTGCCTTGTTCCAGCTCTCAGGGGGAATGCTTTAAACTTTTTCCCACTCAGTGTGATGTTGGCTGTGAGTTTGTCATAGATGGCATTTATTACCTCAAGGTATGTCCTTTGTATGCCGATTTTACTGAATGGTAAAGGGATGTTGGATTTTGTCTAGTGCTTTTTTTTTTGCATCTATTGACATTATCATGTGATTTTTGCTTTAAATTCTGTTTATGTGGTGTACAACATGTATTGACTTGCAGATGTTAAACTATTCCTGCATTCCTGCTATGAAACCCACTTGATCATGGTGGATTATCTTTTTGATATGCTGTTGGATCTGCCTAGCTAGTTTGTTTACTTATTTATTTATTTATTTATTTATTTTTTAGGATTTTTGCATCTCTGTTCATCAGGGCTATTGGTCTGTAGTTTCCTTTTCTTGTTATGTCCTTTCCTGGTTTTGGTATTAAGGTGAAACCGGCTTCATAGTGTGATTTAGGGAGGATTCCCTCTATCGCTATCTTTTGGAATAGTGTCAATAAGATTGGTACCGATTCTTCTTTGAATGTCTGATAGAATTTAGCTGTGAATTCATCTGTCCTGAAATTTTTTTGTTGGTAACTTTTTTTTTTTTTTTTGAGATGGTGTCTCTCTTTGTCACCCAGGCTGGAGTGCAGTGGCACAATCTTCACTCACTGCAACCTCTGCTTCCCTCCTGGGTTCAAGCAATTCCCCTTCCCCAGCCTTCTGAGTAGCTGGAACTACAGGTGCTCACCACTATGCACAGCTAATTTTTGTATTTTTAGTAGAGATGAGGTTTTGCCAGTTGACCAGGTTGGTCTTGAACTTGTGACCTCAAGTGATCCATCTGCCTCGGCCTCCCAGAGTGCTGGGATTACAGGTGTGAGCTGCTTCCGGGATTACAGGTGTGAGCTGCTCCCATTTAAAATGGTAATTTTAAATTACCATTTCAATCTTGCTGCTTGTTGTTGGTCTGTTCAGAGTCTCTATTTATTCTTGGTTTAATCTTGGATGGTTGTATATTTCCAGGAATTTATCTATCGCCTCTAGGTTTTCTAGTTTATACATGTAAACATGTCCATAGTAACCTTGAATGATCTTTTGTATTTATGTGGTATCACTTGTAATATTGGTTTCTATATCTGAGAGGTTTTGATAGGTTATGTCACTACTATCATTCAGTTCAAAGAATTTTTAAAATTCTACCTTGATTTCATCATTGACCCAATGATTATTCAGGAACAGGTTATTTAATTTCCATGTATTTGCATGGTTTTGAGAGTTCCTTTTGGAGTTGATTTCCAATTTTCTTCCACTTCGGTCTGAGAGAGTACTTGCTATAGTTTTGATTTTCTTAAATTTGTTGAGATTTGTTTTGTGGCCTCTCATATGGTCTATCTTGGGGAATGTTCCATATACTGATGGATAGAATGTAAATACTGCAGTTGTTGGGTAGAAAGTTCTGTAAATATCGGTTAAATCCACTTTTGTTGTATGGTATAGTTTAAATTCGTTGTTTCTTTTTTCAACTTCCATCTTGATGACCTGTCTAGTGCTGTCAGTGGAGTATTAAGGTCCCACACTATTACTGTGTGGCTGTCTATCTCATTTCTTAGGCCTAGTAGTAATTGTTTTATAACTTTGGGAGCTCCAGTGTTAGGTGCATATATATTTAGAATAGTGATTTTTTTCTGTTGGACTAGTCCATTTATCATTACATAATTCCTCTCTTTGTCTTTTTTAACTGCTGTCGCTTTAAAGTTTATTTTGCCTGATACAAGAATAGCTACTTCTGCTCTCTTTTGGTGTCCATTGGCATGGAATATTTTTTTCTATCCCTTTACGTTAAGTTTGTGTGAGTCCTTATGTGTCAGGTGAGTCTCTTGATGACAGCAAACACTTTGCTGGTTAATCTTTATCCATTCTGCCATTCTGTATCTTTTAAATGAAGCATTTAGGTCATTTACATTCAACATTAGTATTGAGATGTGACATACTATTCTAATTATCATGTTATTTGTTGCCTGAATATCTTATTTTTTTTTTTCATTGTATTGTTGTTTTATAGGTCCTGTGAAATTTTTGCTTTTGGTAGGTTCTGTTTTGATGTATGTCAAGGATTTGTTTCAAGATTTAGAGCTCCTTTTAGCAGTTCTTATAGTGCTAGCTTGGTAGTGGCAAATTTTCTCAGCATTTGTTTGAAAAAGACTATCTTTCCTTCATTTCCAACATTTAGTTTTGCTGGATACAAAATTCTTGGCTGATAATTGTTTTGTTTAAGGAAGCTAAAAATAGAACCCAATCCCTTCTAGCCTGTAGAGTTTCTGCTGTGAAATCTGCTGTTAATCAGACAGGTTTTTCTTTATAGGTTATCTGATGCTTTTGCCTCACAGCTCTTAAGATTCTTTCCTTTGTCTTGACTATAAATAACCTGATGACCATGTGCCTAGGTGATGGTCTGTTTGTGATGAATTTCCCAGGTGTTCTTCGAGCTTTTTGTATTTGGATGTCTAGATCTCTAGTAAGGCTGGGGAAGTTTTCCTCGATGATTCCCTCAAATAGGTTTTCCACACTTTCAGATTTCTCTTCTTCCTCAGGAACACCAGTTATTCTTAGTTTTGGTCATTTAGCATAATCTGAAACTTCTTGGAGGCTTTGTTCATTAAAAAAAATTTTTTTTTGTCTTTGTCAGATTGAGTTAATTGAAAAGTCATGTTTTTGAGCTCTGAAATTCTTTCTTCTGCTTGTTCTATTCTATTGCTGAGACTTTCCAGTGCATTTTACATTTCTCTAAGTGTGTCCTTGATTTCCAGAAGTTGTGATTGTTTTTTATTTATACTATCTATTTCACTGGAGATTTTTCCATTCATATCCTATATTGTATTTTTTTTTCTTTAAGTTGGACTTCACCTTCCTGTGGTGCCTCTTTGATTGGCTTAATAGTCAACCTTATGTTTTTTTGTTTTTTTTTTTTTCCTTGGCAATTCAGAGGTTTCTTCTTGGTTTAGATCCATTGCTGGTGAGCTAGCGTGATCTTTTGGGGGTATTAAAGAATCCTGTTTTGTTGTGTTACCAGAACTTTTTTTCTGGTTCCTTCTCATTTGAGTAGACTATGTCAGAGTGAAGATTTGGGACTCAAGGCTGCTGTTCAGTTTCTTTTTCCCACGGGGTGCTTCCTTGATGTGGTGCTCTCCTCTTTCCCCTAGGAGTGGGCTTCCTGAGAGCTAAACTGCAGTGATTGTTGTTTCTTTTCTGGATCTAACCACCTAGAAGAGCTACCACACTCCAAGAGCTACCACACTCCAAGCTGATAGTGGGGAGTGTTGACAAAGAGTCCCGTGATGTGATCCGTCTTCAGATCTCCTAGTCATGGATACTAGCACCTGCTCCCATGGAGGTAACAGGAAGTGAAGTGGATTCTGTGAGGGTTCTTGGTTGTATTTTTGTTAAGTGTGCTGGTTTTGGGTTGGTTGGCCTCCAGCCAGGAGGTGGCTCTTTCAAGAGTGCATCAGCTGTGGTAGTAGAGGAAGGAACAGGTGGTGGGTGGGGCCGTAGAGCTCCCAAGAGTTTATGTCCTTTTTCTTTGACTACCAGGGTGGGTAAGGAAGAGTATCAGGTGGGTGCAGTTTTAGGCATATCTGAGCTCAGACTCTCCTTGGGCAGGGCTTGCTGTGGCTGCTGTGAGGGATGGGGTGTGGTTCTCAGGCCAATGGAATTATGTTTTTCAGGGGATTATGGCGGCCTCTGTTGAGTCACCCAGGTCATCATGGGAGTGGGCAAAGTGGGCAGCCACAGGCCTCACCCAGCTCCCATGCAGCCCACAGCCCAAAAGGCCAGTGTCACTCCCACTGTGCCCTGCCAATAGCATTGAATTTATTTCCAGGCAGCCGGCAAACATGGCTGAGAACTTACTCAAGGCTGCAAGCCTCCTAGCTGAGAAAGAAAGCCAACTCACAGTTCCTCAGCTGTCTCACAGAGCCTGCAATAGCCATCCACCTCCTTCCTTCAAAGAGTCTATGGATTTTCTTGGGTTTCCTGGTATGTTCCTCAGTAGTTCTTGGAGCAAAAGTTCATGAAGTGGGTCTCCATATGCTGCTCTGTCCATCTGAGTGGGAGCTGCAATTTAGTCCTACCTCCTATCAGCCATTTTTTCTGGTATCTCATTTCTTTTTTTTTTGGAGTTGGAAATGTATTAGCTTTGAAGCTAATAGGAGTTTTTAGTCTACTTGAATATACAAATTGAAAGATGCAATTGATAACCTAAAGTGAAATTTTCAAAATTGGAGAGTGGAAACATATTATTAAACTGATGTGGGTTTTGCTTGAAAGTGTCTCTTTGTTTGTTCAGCCCTGAAAGGCAATCAGTTCGTATCTCCAGACCTGTTCTTTCACGTCAGTGTTACATATTTTCAATTTAATACTAGATATTTTCATTTCAATATTCTCACTTATTTTCAAATTCAGTCTGACTACAACTGAACTTAACATATCCCTCCAACTGGTCCTGCAGCTCAAGTCTTGGTTTTCCTCAATAGCATCAACATAATTTTGTTTGTTTGGGATTGAAAACATGGGGCAAAGTTGTTCAAAATTGTTAAGTCATTTGTGAAAATACTATGTAAATTATCAAGGACTGTACAGATGCAAACTGTTAATATTTTTGTATCAGCCCCTCTTGGATCTTCTATGTAAAATCAGGCTAATCTAATTTTCAATGTTTGCAATATTTCTTCCTCTCTTTTCATATCCATAATCTTAATTTAAACCTTTATTATCTCATGGTCTATATTCTGTAATAGCTTCATTTACTTATTCATTCATTTATTTCAAGCTATGTATTGAGCAACTTTTCAATGTGCCAGGCAATATGCATAGTGGTTACAGTGATAAATAAGACAGAAAGATCTTCTGCCTCCATGAAGTTTACAGCTTGACGGCAAAGGCAGACAAAGAAGAAAAAGTAAGTTTAAACCTGTTGGCTAGAGTGAAGGAGTAGAATCATATATTTTCATGGATCAGGTGAACCTCACCTAATCTTGGGTGTCAGGAAGCCTAGTTGACCTCTTCCCTGCCTGCAATGATGACACCAGTTTCCTCAAACAACATTTTATTTAATTATTTATTATTTATTTAATTTTTTTTTTGAGGCGGAGTCTCGCTGTATTGCCCAGGCTGGAGTGCAGTGGCACGATCTTGACTTTCTGCAACCTCTGCCTCCCAGGTTCAAGCAAGTCTCCTGCCTCAGCCTCCCATGTAGCTGGGACTATAGGCACATGCCACCATGCCTGGCTAATTTTTTATATTTTCGTAGAGACGGGGTTTCACCTTGTTGCCCAGGCTGGTCGCGAACTCCTGAGCTCAGGCAATCCGCCTACCTCAGCCTCCAAAAGTTCTAGGATTACAGGCGTGAACCACTGCACCCGGCCCTCTAACAACATTTTTTACATATCATTCATATTAAAAATTGGTTAAGCCTCCACCCATAATCCAATCTGAATACCTCTTGAAAGCCCCCATAATCTCTCCTCATCCTACTCATTGATGTGTGTTTCTTTGGTCGCTGAATTTGGGTCAGAATTTCTTGCTGTTCAATAAATATATCATACTTTCCCTAGTAAAAATGTTACTTTAGCAAGTTGGCCAAAACGAATTTGTTTCACTGAGAAAATCACTAATAGGTTAAGATAGCAATTTCTTTGTCCAAATATCATAGATACTTTTAATGGAACATAATTATCAAAATTTTACTTCTTTCATCTTTGCCTGCCTTTGCCATTAAACTGTAAATTTTATTTAGGCAGAAGCCCTTTCTGTCTTATTCATCACTTTAACAACTGTACATATTGCCTGGCACATTGAGATGTTGCTCAATGCATAGCTTGAAATAAATGAACGAATAAATAAACGAAACTATTACTGAATACAGACCATGAGATAATAAAAAGCCTCCATTTAGGACATCATCAGCTTTGTCTTTTACCTCCACACAGTTTTTTCCCATTTTTAAAAGTCCTGCCCCAAATGAATTTTGAATGTTTGGGGCTTGGGTAGCCAGCCTTATTGTAATACTATCTCTGTATACTTTTGTGACTCAAAATTTGGCTTTGATTTGTGAATTTTTGGATATTCCAACTGGTACTTCCAACACTACTTTCTAAGGTCTGCAGTTTCTCTTTTTATTATCCTGCAACAGGTTGTGTGAGTGTATATGTGTGTGTGTGTAGTTATGAAAATTTTACTTTAACATGTTGGCCAAAAATAATTTACTGTACTGAGAAAACCACTAATAGGTCAAGAAAGCAATTTTTTTTTGTCCAAATATCATGGATACCTTCAATGGAACAAAATTATTATAATTTTATTGTTGCTGTATTTTGACATTGAAATAGAAACATCCTAGTTATGGCACTTACTAATAAAGTATATTAAATTTTTCATTCCAAACTGACCTTAAAATGAACGCTTTCTATACTTGATATACACATATACATACATAAACACACGATACATGGATTAGCTCACACAGATACACAAAAACATATTTACATTCAATGTGTTTACTTATCTGTATATATATTAAAATATTTAAGCATGAGGAAATTTGGATTGGACATTCAGGAAGATGGAAAAATATGGTTTTCATATTGAACAAAAGCTTCCATATGGATTCAGTCATGTTTAAAGAGCTAAAAAACTGACTTAGTTAAAAAAAAATCACCACTTGCCATGGCCTTTATTCTTAATTAGAACAAGTGCCTTTGACATATTTGAAGACTTTTGACTTAAAAATAGCCAAGCTGAAAGTATTTAATAGTGACACATAAGTGCATTCTCCACTGCACTCTCTGTCTGTTGCAGGCGTCCATTTCCTTGACTTCAAAGGAGTTCTTCAGAATGAAACCACTACGCAGAGGAACAATCTGTTCTTCTTCCGCGTTCACTGTATTTGAAACTCAGCATTATTATCTGTGTGTAGTTGAGCTCAGTGAAGTCTTGGGTCTGTCAAAACGACCAGCATTCTAATACATGCCAATGGAGTTCCTTTGCAAAAAGCTTCTGGTTCCCAAATGGGAATTCTGCCTTGGCTGTGTGGAGGTGCTATGAGCAAGAACAGACCGAGGCCTGAATATTTGAAATTGTGCATGCTTTTTGTTGACATAAGTGCATCCACATGTGGATCGATCCTACATGATACATGCCTAAAATCAGGAGGAAAACAATATTCAAGGACATACCACGTGATCAGTGCAGATTTAGGACAATCCTGTCTCCTTAAGTTAGTTACATGCACTGACCTGTGCAAGAAAAATTCATGCTAAGGAACAATTGTCTGTGGCACAACATGGTCCCAATGCATCAATGAAGACTTCAACTCTGACCACTCCATTGTATTACCAAAGTAGGAAAGTGGACAAAGACATTTTAGTAAGATCTGTGCCAAGCTAAAAAGCAAATGGTGTGAGGCTTTGGAGAGGCAGAGTGGTATGTGGAGTGCAAGCCTTGACAATAGAGACACAGGGGTTTGCACCCTGAAAATATTCTTTACCATATGGTCTCAGGTTAAGTCATTACAACTTACAGGGCTTCTATTTTCTCATCTGCAAAATGAGAATTGCTGAGCAGTTTGTACACCAGGTCATTTACTGGTCAACGTGGAATAAAATGGACATGTCTATCTTCACCCCCTCTAGACATTTGCTGAATGAAAAGTTAAACTTGTTACTCACCTGGAAAGTTCCCATCTGTCTTTCTCACACAGAGAATGGTATATACTATTCCTGTGACAGGCAGAAATTTTAAGGGCCCTCTTTTTTTTTTATTATTATTATCCTTTAAGTTCTAGGGTACATGTGCACAATGTGCAGGTTTGATACATAGGTATACATGTGCCATGTTGGTTTGCTGCACCCATCGACTCGTCATTTGCATTAAGTATTTCTCCTAATGCTATCCCTTCCCCAGCCCCCCACTCCGTGACAGGCCCTGGTGTGTGACGTTCCCTACCTTGAAGGGCCCTCTTTTCAGGGAAAAAGACAAAATCCAGTTCTGTATGAAGCAGGGTATACTGAGGGTCTAACACTGATTCTGAGCTCAGACGTTGCACCACCAAAACATTGTGTGACGATGAGGAGCCTCAGTTTTCTCAACGGAAAGTAGGGATTGAACCAGAATGACTTGCATGATCTTCCAGCCACAGAATCCTTTAATTCTAAGGACTGTGTTCACCTCTCCCTTTAGCAGTTGGCCTGCCTGTAACAGATGAGTATGCAGAGCTTGCTGCACTAAAGAGTTCGGGCAGGCTGCCTGCATGGCTCACCACCAACTTCTGGGTAGACATGCACTTTGGAATGAACCAGGTGGGAACCAGATCCCTGCCATAAAGACAACTGAAGACAACACTGCTGTCATCCCATATATGAGCCGAGAGTGAAAGTTCATTTATTGCAAGTGCAGGCTCCAACTGAGCTGCTGAAACTAAACGACACTGCGGGAGTAATGTTGTGGCAGGATGAGCTCCTTCAGAAAGCAACCCAGGAAAAGAAAACCTTCCTGGGGTTGTAGTCATATAAGAATTAAGAAGGACATGCAAAAACAGTATTCTAGAGCATTTAAAGGTTTTATCTTACTTTTCCCCTGTAACCTAAAACATACGCAAACACGTGTTTGTATATATATCCTCAGTAAAATGATATTGTGGAAAAGTTAAACTCTCTCTTTATAGAGCGAGTTTATGTCTATGTATCTATATATATCCTCAGTAAAATAATATTGTGGAAGAGTTAAACTCTATGGGCTGCCTCCTGGAAAGCAATATTGTTACTTGCTAAGTGTCACTAAGGGATTGCCTATGAATTCACTATGTCACCATAGAATAAGAAAAGGGGGGCTCTATGGGGCACTGCCTGAAAATGAGACTACGAAGGGTGACCTAGATTGGGTTCCTCGGAAGTGAACTTTGAGATTAGTATTAGTGGCAAATGATTTACTAGGGAAGTTTTCCCAAGAGAAATTTATAAGAGGGCTGAAGAAGCAGAGCAGGGATGGGGATGAAGCTAATGAGTTGTTGAGGATAATGTCAGCCTGATTTTGCAAGGATATTCTGGTGTGTGGGTTAAGCCTCAGTGTGTCACTACTGGAGGCCAAGGAGCTGGGCTTTCCTCCTTGAGATGAGAACTTGCTCTCGTGGCTTTCCATGATGCCTGTAGGCAAATGGGCTTCAGGGACCCCTGAGGGCAGTTGTCCTAAGACGAGTGTCAGGTCATTGGAAGAAAATAGGCAGCGAAGTACAGAAATGGTAAAAGGGATACAAGGAGGTCTAGGAGAAGCACTGGGTGTCTTTAGCAGGCTGCTCCTCTTGTTGATTGCTCAGATGCACTACATGAAGTTCATTCCATCCAGCTGTGACTAACTCAATATGGTGGCTGGAGGGTTAGTGAGATGAGCTCTAATCATTCCTGTCTCCAAGGTTGGTCCCAATGCCAAAACTGTTATCTATCATTTCCACTGCACATGCAAGATTCCTTTCACCCTCTATTGGCTCAGGAGTCTTGCCTTCTAATGTGACACAGATCTTCATACTGTGACCTGAAGGCTATAGCTTCTGGTTGCTATGCACTTTTCAGACTGTAGTTACAATTATGCATTCATAGTGAAAACAACATGGGAGCACCAGAGATGTCCTAGTGGATTTCTGGAAGCGTTGTCTTAGAATGACATGCGGTGAACCATTGTTCACGTCCAGGATTAATATGCACAAAATGTAGAATGCAACAATTCTAAAGTCCCAGACATTTATTTATTTATTTATTAAATATGATTTTTATTATAAAGAACATTGAAATCCAGTAAAATAAGTATGTCAGTTTTATTGAGTAGCACGTCCCTTGGCACATATCAGATACTTAATAACCATTTTCATGACTAAATAAGTAAACACATTGTAGGTGCTCCATAAATACGTGTAAAAATGAATGCAATAATTTAAAAAACACAGTTCGTATATTTAAGTTACCAAAGACAACCAACGAAACCCAGTTTTCCAAGACGAAAAAAATGCAAAAATAGTCCTTTTTTCCTTCATAGTTAAAGGAATAGATAATTAAAAGTTTTCCTTGTTTAGGAAGCTGAAATTCTTCCCACTGAGGAAATTAGGCTTGCACAAGCCATTATCTGATGACAATGTACAATGAATTAAATGGTTGAAGCATTGCATAATTCACTAGGAGGACAGTGCTCTATTGGGCAGGTGTTTCTCGGTCCTCACACTTACTGCTTCCAGACAAGGTTATAACAGGATGTGTCCAAGGGCTTGGTTTAATGATGAGTCTGCTGAAATTACAAAATGATCAGCTATGTAACACGTTCCGTTGCTTTTCAGACATTCATTCATTCATTCATTCAACAAATACAGTCTGTGTCAAGTACTTAGTAGTCTGTGCTAGCTTCAATTCTTGGAATTAGAAAAACAGTAGTGAATAGAATCTCCTTGCTCCTTGGGACTTACATACTAGAAAGAAAGAACAATCCTAAATGAATAAATTACAGAAGGAGAGAGAGAGAGGGAGAGAGAGAGAGATGTCAGAAGGTGACTAGTGCTAGGGAGAAAAAAACTAAAACCAAGGGAGGAGATAGGAATTGCCAGGCCATGAAGTGTGCGTAGTGCAATTGTAAGTAGTAAAAAGTGTTAGTAGAGAAAGTCTCAATTGGAGGATTACATTTGAGCAAAAACCCTGAGAAGCTGAAGGAGAGAAACATGCTTATCTGGGAGACTAATGTTCCAAGAAGAGGGATCAGTAGGTGTAGAAAGCCAGGGAACACCAAAGAGGCCAGTAAGGATGGGGAACAGGGGATGAGGGGAAGCGGGTGAGGGGAAGTACAGTGAGGGTGCTACTGGCTCAGTAAATGCAGGTCCTTGAAAGCCACTGGCAGGTTTGGATGTTTGCGCCCAGTGAGATGGTAGTGCTTGGAGATAAATGACAAGACCTGATCGTGTTTTACCAGGATCCCTCTCACTGCTCAGTAGAATATGCTGGGATGGAGCGTGAGGGTGAGGAAAAGAACCAGGCACGTGATATGGTGGCTTGGAAGTAGTGAGCAATGGTTGCAGCTGAATATATTTTGAACCAGAGTTGACATAATATGTTAGAAGATTGAACATTTGGTTTGAGAAAAACCTGAGTAAAGGATAACTCCAAGGTTTTTGGCTTAAGCTGCCAGAAAAATGAAGTAACCATTAACTGAGATTTATTATTATGGAGTAGTGGAGGTTTGGAACTTATTGGAAACTGGAATAAAGGTGACTCTTGCTGTGTTTTAGCAAAGAGACTGGTGGCATTTTGCCCCTGCCCTAGAGATTTGTGGAACTTTGAACTTGAGACGGATGATTTAGGGTATCTGGTGGAAGAAAAAAGCAGTGAAGCATCCAAGAGGTGACTTGGGTGCTGTTAAAAGTATTCAGTTTTAAAAGAGAAGCAGAGCATAAAAATTCAGAAAATTTGCAGCCTGACAATGAGATAGAAAAGAAAAACCCATTTTCTGAGGAGAAATTCAAGCTAGTTGCAGAAATTTGTGTAAGTTACAAGAAGCCAAATGTTAATCACCAAGACAGTGGGGGAAACGTCTCCAGGGCATGTCAGAGACCTTTGAGACAGCCCTTATCATCACAGGCCCAGAGGCTTGGAAGAAAAAAAGGTTTCATGGGCCAGGCCTAGGGTGCCCCTACTATGTGCAGCCTGAAGACTTTGTGCCCTGCATCCCAGCCACTCTAGCCATGGCCAAAAGGAGCCAAGGTACAGCTCAGGCTGTGGCTTTAGAGGGTGCAAGCCCCAAGCCTTGGCAGCTTCCACGTGGTGTTGAGTCTGCAGTGCACAGAAGTCAAGAATTGAGTTTTGGGAACCTCTGCCTAAATTTCAGAGGATGTATGGAAACGGCTCAATGTCCATGCAGAAATTTGCTGCAGGGGCGGGGCCCTCATGGAGAATCTCTGCTAGGGCAGTGCCAAAGGAAAATGTAGGGTTAAAGCCCCCACACAGAGTCCCCACTGGGGCAATGCCTAATGAAGCTGTGAAAAGAGGTCCATGGTCCTCCAGATCCCAGAATGGTAGATCCACCTGCAGCTTGCACCGTGCACCTGGAAAAGTCACAGACACTCAATGTCAGCCTGTGAAAGCAGCTAGGGGGAAGCTGTACACTGCAAAGCCACAGTGGTGGAGCTGCCCAAGATCATGGGAACCCACCTCTTGCATCAACATGACCTGGATGTGAGACATGGAGTCAAAGGAAATAATTTTGGAGCTTTAAGATTTGACTGCTCTGCTAGATTTTGGACTTGCACTGTCTCTGTAACCGCTTTGTTTTGGTCAATTTCTTTCTTTTGGAATGGGTGTGTTTATCCAATGCCTGTACGCCCATTGTATCTAGGAAGTAACTAACTTGCTTTCAGTTTTACCTGCTCGTAAGTGGAAGGGGTGTGCCTTATCTCAAATTAGACTTTGGACTGTGTACTTTTGAGTTAACACCGAAATTAGTTAAGACTTTGGGGGACTGTTGGGAAGACATGATTGGTTTTGAAATGTGAGGACTTGAGATTTGGGAGGGGCTATGGGCAGAATGAAATGGTTTGGCTCTGAGACCCCACCCAAATCTCATTTTGAATTGTAGCTCCCATTATTCTCACGTGTTGTGGGAGGGACCAGGTGGGAGATATTTGAATCATGGAGGTGGTTTTCTCCATGCTGTTCTCATGGTAGTGAATAAGTCTCACGAGATCTGATGGTTTTATGAGAGGAAATCCCTTTCACGTGGTTCTCATTCTCTCTCTTGTCTGCCTCCGTGTGAGACATGCCTTTTGCCTTTGCCATGATTGTGAGGCATCCCCAGCCATATGGAACTGTGAGTCCATTAAACTTCTTTATAAATTACGCAGTCTCCAGGATGTCTTTATCAGCAGTGTGAAAACAGACTAATATAACGCTACTTCACCATCAAGAACATTGATATTCCTTTATTTCAGTGTTTTCCTCTGTGTGCTTGCATGTGCACGTACCCTGGGCCACATTAGCATCATAGCTTCTGAATCCCCTCAACTATATTTGCTTTTACCTTCACTCTCAAACAGTGTACTAGTTCCATGGTGCAGACCAAACTTTAGGATCCTTTGCAACTTTGCCCATCATTTCTGAAGTGCTAAACTGCAACATCATGTCCTCACTACCTTCAGTCCTTTACTGCCACTATTATTCTTTCTGACCTTATCTGTAACTACAGGGACTACTCTTCTTTCAGCCTGCTGTTCCATCTTGACTTCATGTCAGTGCTTATTCAGGCTGGATTCTGTGGCTTTTTTTCTATAACTCTGTCCTCAGTGTCCCCAACTCTTTTCTCTTACTGTTCTGCGATTGAGAAAAACTTCCAGTCAACCTCCACTCACTGTTTTTGACTTGGAGTTTAGGAATGGGTAATTCTATAGAATCCAGAATCCCTAAGACCACCCTCAGGCTCAATAATTTACTAGAAGGACTTGTGGACTTGCAGGACTCAGAAAATTCATTAACTCATGGCTGTGGTTTCTTACAGTAAAAGGATATACATTACAATAAGCTAAGAGAAAAGGTGCATGGGGCAAAATCCAGGAGAAACCAGGCATGAGCTTGCAGGCGTCCTTCACAATGGAGTTGCATGGTTGTGCTTAATTCTTCCAAGGATGTGTGGCAACATATGTGATGTGTTGCCAACCAGATAAGCTCATCTGAATCATGGTATCCAGGGTTATTTTTGGAGATTTATCACAAAGACATGCAATGACTGTCTGACTGACCTCAGCTACTCCTACTGCAGCACCTCGGAGCAAAACATGTCATTCATATGCAACCACTAAAAAAATCATTCACCATAGATCATATTGTCAGCATAAACCTTATGATCAAACTAGTGCTGCATGGCCCAAGGCTCAGGCATACAAAAGACTCTTATCAGGCAGAAACTTTCAAAGGCTTAGAGCTCATCTTCCAGGGCCAATCTTGAAGACAGGATTTTCTTGGAAATGTTTAGTTTGAGCAACCCAGGCCTGCGGAGTGAACATTTTCCTGCACACCTGTGAGTTAGCATTCATCTCATACGTGTTCCTGATTTTTTTAGGCTCTTATTGAAACTCAGTTCCTAGTCTTCTTTCTTTTCCCTTCCTCAGTGGAACTTTTCAGCTTTCTCGTCTGTATTTAAGTTCATGCTTCTTTTGTTGCTCCTATCACAATGGCAAAAATGATGATTTCTGTTCAAGTTTCTTCCATCCTTAACTTCAAATTCTCTTTATCTGAACTCATACTTCCTTCTCGTCTCTAGGAAAGTTATTTCTACGTAGGATTTGCAATTTCACCTTTTAAAAAACCTCATCCCATCGCCCTTCTCTTAGAAACTTCTAAAAATCTTCTCTTATGACTGGTTTCCCATCAGCCTAAAATCCTTATCAAGTCTCTCTTATCTGCCAAGACTGAATTTAAATTATCTTTTACAGATTCTAGCTATAGTTACTAGATTAAGCAAAACATAAAATTACATTTGTAATTCCATTTGTAATTTTCTGAGAAGAAAAGTAAGTCAAGATTTGCTTGAGTTGCAGCGAATTGTGATAACGTGAATATTCTCAATTAAAACTTCCCTGACTTGGTAATTACTGGGAGCTCTTTCACTGTATATCTTGGATTATAGAATTATTCCTATATAACAATATACATCATAGTGAGATTCAGTAAGATATTTATTACATCCCTTATAATTTAGAACAAAATGTAGGGATTTTGTGTGTGCATTATTTGTTGTAGTATTGAGAAGATCAGAAAATTTATGAGAAAGATGTGCCTAATTTAGGCTAAGAAGATTTTGCAAAAATATAATAATAAGAACTGTTTGGGCTGGGCGCAGTGGCTCATGACTGTAATCCCAGTACTTTGGGAGGCCGAGGCAGGTGAATCATGAAGTCAGGAGATTGAGACCATCCTGGCTAACATGGTGAAACCCTGTCTCTACTAAAAATACAAAAAAATTAGCCAGGTGTGGTGGCGGCGCTTGTAGTCCCAGCTACTTGGGAGGCTGAGGCAGAGCTTGCAGTGAGCCAAGATTGCACCACTGCACTCCAGCCTGGGCAACAGAGCAAGACTCTGTCTCAAAAAATAAATAAATAAATAAATAAATAAAGTAAAATAAAATAAAATAAAATAAGAACTGTTTGGAGGTGTCTCAAAAAACTAAAAGTAGAGTTACCATACAATGTAGCAATCTCACTGCTGGGTATATGCCCAAAAGAAAGGAAATCAATATATCGAAGAGATATCTGCACTCCCATATTTCTTGCAGCTCTGTTTATAAGAGCCAAGATTTGGAAGCAACCTATGTGTTCATCAACAGATGAATGGATTAAAAAATGTAGTATTTATACACAATGGAATACTATTTAGCTATAAAAAAATGAGATTCAGTCATTTGCAACAACATGGATGAAACTGGAGGTCAGTGTGTTGAGCTAAATAAGCCAGGCACAGAAAGACAAACATCACATGTTCTCACTTATTTGTGGGACCTAAAAAATCACACAATTGAACCCATGCATATAGAGAGTAGAGGGATAGTTATCAGAGGCTGGGAAGGGTTGTGGTAGGGGGAGTCGGTGAGGGGGATGTGGGGACGGTTAGTGGGTACAAAAAATAGAATGAATGAATAAGGCCTAGTATTTGATAGCACAACAGGATGACTGTAGTCAATAATAATGTAGTTGTACATTTTAAAATAACTAAGAGATATAATTGGATTGTTTATAACACAGAGGATAAATGTTTGAGGATATAGATACCCCATTTTCCATGATGCGATTATTATGCATTGCATCCCTGTGTCAAAACATCTCATGGATCCTATAAATATATACACCTGCTGTGCCCACAAAAATTTAAAATTAAAAAATATTTAATAATCATTGCTATAGCTTTTAAAATATGTTGTCTATAAAATCATAGAAATAATCGATCATTCCAACTTCTGCTTCAGTGCCAATAAATGCTAGTTAAAGCCTGGAGTCAAACAGTAGGAAAGCGATCCAACAATTTCAACTGTTGTGAATGATGCAGCAATATGGTTTAATAGCCCTGGTAAATGCTGAATGGCTCTTTGCTATACAGGACAACACACTTCATTCTAGCACAGATTGAGGGTTTAGGTTTAGTATTCAGTGACACAAAAACAACTAAGTGGCTGTTTACAAAGGAATAAGAGATTTAGATTTTAAAAATTTGATGTTTATTATCAGTTAAAATTAATCATGTTTGGGAGAAAATCAGTTTTGAAATTATAGTAAAGGTTACAACTCCCCGCTCCTGTTGGGGAAGTAGATAAAGCTAGTCAGACAGGAATTGCATATGTTAAAAAGGCAGTATTGCCTAGGTTTAAGAGCATGCATCCTGCAGTCAGACTGTCTGCCTTTTTAAAAATTAATTTTTTATTTTAAATAGTTTAAGTGTACAGAAACATTGTAAAGATAGTCACATAATTTCCATGTAACATACACTCATTTTCCCTTATTGTTAATCTCCTGCATTAGTTTGGTACATTTGTCACAATTAATGAACTAATATGAGTACATTATTATTAATTAAATTCCACGTTTTATTTTGATTTCCGTAGTCTTTCCCTGTTATCCTTTCTCTGTCTCCGAATTTCATCCAAGATATCACATTAAATTTTGTCCTCACGTCTGCTGAGCCTTCTCTTGGCTAGGATAGTTTCTTAGAGTTTTCTTATTTTTTATTACCTTGACAGTTTTGAGTACTGATCAGATATTTTGTAAAATGTCCCACAATTTGGGTTTATATTATGTTTTTCTCATGATTAAACAGAGGTTATGGGTATTTGAGAGGAAGATCACAGAGGTAAAATGCCATTCTCATCACATCATATCAGGGTAAATGCTGTCAGTGTTACTTATCACCGTTGATGTTAACCTGATCATGTAGCTGAAGTAGTGTTTGTCGGATTTTGCTGTTGAAAGCTGCTCTACCCCAGCCCTTTTCCAAACTGTCTTTTTTGGAAGGAAGTCACTGTGAGTTATGCTCTACCTTGATGAGGGTAGAGTACCTAAAATATTTGGAATTCTTCTGCAAGAGAGATTTGTCTATTCTCTCCATTTATTTACTTATATAGCCATTTATTTATATATAAATGGACTCATGAATATTTATTTTATACATGGGTTATAACCCAATACTACTGTTTTTTATTTTGCACAAACTGTTCCAGCTTTGGCCATTGGGAGCTTTTTCACTTAGTTCCTGAGTTTCTTTGACACACATTCATTATCATGAATTTTTTTTGAGTACTTCCTTACTTAATGGCACTACAAGGTACTCTAGGATCATCTTGTGTATTTCCCACCCTAGCCCTGAAATCAATGATTTCTCTGAAGAGTGATGTTTGCTTCTGTTGAAGAATAGTATTAGAAACTGAGACCTAGGATCTGGGTCTACTCATTGCTAGTGTGATATTGTTACTTCTTTCAACTGTCAGAGCAAGAAATTATAGGTGTACATACTAATCCACGTATGCAGGTTGAGTATCTTATCTGAAGTGCTTGGGACCAGAAATGTTTGAGATTTCAAATTTTTTTGATTTTAGAATATTTGCATGTACATAACGAGATGCCTTGGAGATTAGATCCAAGTCTAAACATAAAATTTATGTTTATATGCATCTTATACAAATAGCCTGAAAGTAATTTAATATATGTATGTTTTTTGAGACAAAGTCTTACTCTGTCACCCAGGCTGGAGTGCAATAGCACAAATCTCGGCTCACTGCAACCTCCACCTCCTGGGTTCAAGCAATTCTCCTGTCTCGGCCTCCTAAGTAGCTGGGATTATAGATGTGTGCCACTATGCCTGGCTCATATACTATTTTTAATAATTTTTTACGTGAAACAAAGTTCGTGTACATGGAATCATGAGAAAGCAAAGGTGCCACTATGTTAACCACCCTTTGTAGATAATCTGCAGTTGTTTGGCATCACCATAATTCCTGACTCTGAATTTAAATGCTACTGATAATCATTTTCTTACACTTATTCATGTAAGTACTTAACAATAAAAAATACATGTCCTTTGTACAGTAAAATCAAACCCGAGACTAGCTGGATCAGCTGTTAAACAACAGCAAAAACAACAGCAACAACAGTAAGCTTTCTCCTCCTCTGATGCTGTGTTTTGATTAAAAGCTCATTGTATGCTTTGTTTTATGTTTTTATGTGAGAATACACATCAGAAGCATTTGAAAGACCAGGAAGTGAATCCCCTAGGGATAAGAGGCATTCTGCTGGATGGCTTTTAAAAATGTTTCCTCCAGAGTCGTCTGCCTCCTTAACAATATTTTTTGTCTTAGAAGCCTCTCTTTAATTTTATAAACTGACATGATTTCTTGTTCTGTTATAAATACATGCTGTTTTAGTCCTTCAATAAGTGCATCACACATTTTCACGTATTGTCTACAGGCACTTTTTCTTCAGTGTTAATGACGTCATCTTCATCATCACTATCATCATGATCATCTTGATTAAGAACTTTTTGGCTCCATTAGTCAATGACTGCACAATGAGAGCCTCATTATTGTTGTGTAAAACCTCAACATCACTGATCATTAGAGAAATGCAAATCAAAATTACAATGCCATAACATGTCACACCAGTAAGAATAGCTATTACTAAAAAGTCAAAAAATAACAGGTGCTGGTGAGGTTGAGGAGAAAAAGGAACATTTGTACACTGTTGGTGGGAGTGTAAATTAGTTCAGCCGTTGTAGAAAACAGTGTGGCAATTCTTCAAAGACCTAAAAACAGATTACCATTCAACCCAGCAATCCTATTACTGGGTATACACCCAAAAGAATATAATTATTCTATCATAAAAACACATGCATGCATGTGTTCCTTGCAGCGCTTTTCACAATAGCAAAGACACGGAATCAACCTGAAAACCCATCAATGGTAGACTGGATAAAGAAAATATGATATATGCACCATGCAACATTATGTAGCTATCAACAAGAATGAGACAATTTCCTTTGCAGGAATGTGAATGGAGCTGGAGGCCATTATCCTTAGAAAACTCCTTAGAAAACTAACTCAGGAACAGAAAACCAAATATACCATGTTCTCATTTATAAGTAAGAGCTAGATGATGAGAACTCATGGACAAATATAGGGGAACAACAGACACTGGGGCCTACCAGAGGGTGGAGCGTGGGAAAAGGGAGAGGATCAGAAAAAATGATTATTGGGTAGTAGGCTTAGTACCTGGGTGATGAAAAAATCTGTACAACAGACTCCCATGATGTGAGTTTACCTGTATAAAGAATCTACACATGTACCCCTGAACTTAAAAGTTAGTAAAAACTTATTAGATATGCACTTTGCTCAATTTACTGATGGACTCAGAAAATATATTATTTGCATATGTAAGGTCGTCATGCATCATTTTTTCCCTCACTTGACGTACAAAATTCTTCAAAGTCACCACCTTGTTCATCATTATCACTGAACATACCCACAGGCCAGAAGTTGTGCTAGGCATGCAACAACTGTGTCTGTAGTCACTGTGTTCCAAGGATTGGCAACAGCATATATATGGCATTTTTCATGCTAATTTTCTTTTGAAAATCTTCCATACCCAAGTGTCTGTTCACAACACTGCCTGCTGCTCAAGAAAGTGTTTTTATATGTAAGCTTTTATATGTAATGTGATCTGGTCACATTGGCTGAATTAATGAAGTCATATTTGGGCAAAAGTACATGGCATAGACATTATTTTTTATGGAAATTTCAGCTGGAGGATCAGCCAAATAGTTGTGAAGGAATAACACATTCTTGCCATTTAGTCATTATCCAGTCCAGCTTCCCTGCAGTCAGCAGGAGGTGCTGTAACAAAATGTTTATGCAACTAATCAGAAGAGATGTCATTGGTGATCCATGACTTCTTTTTAGCATAATGATAGACTGGTAAGAAATGAACTCCTTGAAAACAGAGAGGATGCCAACTTTTGTCTGAACAGAGTTTACACTTATGCATGCCTGCTGCATTAGCACACCCCAGCACAGTTATTCTGTCTTGGCATCCTTAATTCCTGGAGGGGCTGTCTCGTCAGCTATAGCAAGTGTCTTTTTGGACCAATAACGCCTAAGCATTGATGTTTTATCAGCATTAGAGACTTGTTCTGGTGCCAGATTTTCATCAGTGATGACTTTGGCAAACTCATTAATTAATAAATTTCCCTGCTGCTTCATGATTGGCAGAGGCTTTATAACTACAAATCTTTAATAATTTAATGTTGTGTCTCTTCTTAAATTTCTGCAGCCAGCTTGTTGCGTATATTTTCAGTTCCCTCCAAATTTCAGTTCACTGTGATAGAACTTTGCTTGTTTCATGATCAGTATACCATTAAGTGGTGTGTGTTCACTGTAATGTTGATGAATCACTCTTTCAATACATGTTCAAGATATTAATTTTTAGCTTTATTCAGTTTTTAAAAAATTTTTCATTAATTTGTGTTTGTTACTATCAGCATAGAACTTCAGTGGTTTGTCTTTCTCTTTCTCCAGTTTGTATATGGTGGTCATTCCAACACCATGTTCTTCTGTAAGATATTTCACACTTACACTGGTGTCCAGTTTCTCCAACAGCTTTACTTTCTGTGCTACAGATAAACGTAAATGCTTCCTCTTTTTCTTATCAATCTTACCCATAGTTGTATCTGCAGGCCTTGCTGACATTTCAACAATATCTTTATGTCAAAGAGCAAAGAATAAGCAAAAAAGAAAAAGCCAAAAACCGAGAGTAACACAGGTAAGTCTTAGCTCCATATGAGGCATCATGGGGAACCTGCTATTGGCAGATCCAGCCTCCATACATGCCATTTTATTACCCTTTGTGGGCATGCTTGCATGGGGAAATCTGGAAATGTGTGGAAAAGATATATCACAGCTGAAGGAAGCTGGGAGAGTCTTCTTCCTTTGAGGATGCTGAATAAAAAAAAACTCTGTGTTGTGCACCCGAGTTTTTACTGTAATCCATCTCATGAGGTCAGGTGTGAAATTTTTTCACTTGTGACATCTTGTTGGTTCTCCAAAATTTTTAGATTTTGGAACATTCTGGATTTTGAATTTTTGATTTAGTAATGATCAACCTATATATACATGCCTAAAAATATTTCTATATGTATCCATTTTTATATCAAAGCAAAGCATGGGTTCATATTGATTTTTCCAACTCAAGTATAGTATACCACATGGATCATTCTAGTTTTTCCCTTTTGCTTGTCTGTAACTTCCTGGGCTGAAACTGAGAAATGTGGCTCCCACTGTCCACTGTCCTTTACTTAATTATTTAATTTCAGCTTACGTGCATTTCAGAATTGTTAACCCCTATGCCCATGGCAAACAAGTTTATCAACTAGAGTACAATGCCCACGTGAAGTTCCTTTGCCTGTCTGACAGTCTCCACTCATTTCCAAAGTTACTTTGTGTAATACCTTTCTCCCCCAACACCCTCAGCAAGGTTGTTTTAGCAAGGTTGTTTTATATATTTGTAATATAGTTATATGATTTTGTCACATCTTGGAATTCCTTGATCTCCTAGATGATTTTTTTTTTAAATTGCATATGTTGAAATCCATTCTGTGCTATACAGTTTTATGAGTTTTGATAAATACATACTGTCATGTATATCTCAATACAGAATAATACAAAGTAGTTTCATTTCCCTAAAAATTCCCCTCTACTTTGCTAATTAAACCCTTCTCTCTCTTCAACAGCCTGACAACCACTGATCTGTTTATCAACTATAATGTTTGCCTTTTTTATAAGTTTACATAAAGGAAATTATATAGTATGTAATCTTTTCAGACTGTTGTTTTTCACTTAGAGTTATTAATTTGAGATGATTTTGCATGGCTCAATAACTCATTTTTTTTTTTTTTTTGAGACAGAGTCTCACTCTGTCACCCAGGCTGAAGTGCAGTGGTGCAGTCTCGACTCACTGCAAGCTCCACCTCCCGGGTTCATGCCATTCTCCTGTCTCAGCCTCCTAAGTAACTGGGACTACAGGCATCCACCGCCATGCCTGGCTAATTTTTTGTTATTTTTAGTAGAGACAGGGTTTAACCGTGTTAGCCAGGATGGTCTCAAACTCCTGACCTCATGATCCGCCCTCCTCGGCCTCCCAAAGTGCTGGGATTACAGGCGTAAGCGACCACGCCTGGCCCTAACTCATTTTTTTAATCACTGGATAGTACTCCATTGCATGAATGTGCCCCAGTTTGCTTATTCATTTGCATGTTGAAGGACATCTTGGTTACTTCCAGTTTTGGTGATTATAAACAAAATTGCTATAAATGTTCATGTGCAGGTTTTTATGTGAACGTAAGTTTTCACTTATATCTCGCAGTATGATTGCTGGGTTATATGGTAAGACTATGTGTAGCTTTGTAAGAAACTTTCAAACTGTCTTCCAAAGTGGCTGTACCATTTTTCATTCTCAACAGCAATGCATGTGGGTTCCTGTTGCTCCATATCTTTGTCTGCAAATGGTGTTGTTAGTTTTTTGAATTTTAGCCATTTTAATAAATGTATAGTGGTAACTTACTTTCTGGTTTTGAATTCCTGAATATTTGCTAGCTGTATGTGATTATCCAAATTACATAGCCTCTCTAAGCCTTACCTTTCAATAGGTATAATAGTAATACTGATGTGGATAATTGTTGGAGGGTGATGGTTAATGGTATATGTATAGTACTTGGTACCTATTAAGTACCCAGTAAATCTTGTCTCTCTTCAGACACAAGAAATTACTAAATGAAAACATACAATGGTCTGAAGCTAAATGAAATTAGCTGTTCATTTTAAACTATTCTAAATCCACCCATCCCCCTAAATGTATCAAAATTCTGCTCTTTGTAGTTTAGAATACTTCTCGGAAATTTTGCTGTATACAATACTCCTTCTTTTTCTCTCATAGGTGTGATGCTGATATTGTTTGGCTGTGTCCCCATCCAAATCTCAATTTGAATTGTATCTCCCAGAATTCCCACATGTTGTGGGAGGGACCTAGGGGGAGGCATTTGAATCATGGCGGCTGGTCTTTCCTGTGTTATTCTTGTGATAGTGAATACGTCTCATGAGATCTGATGGGTTTATCAGGGGTTTCTGTTTTTGCTTCTTCTTCATTTTCTCTTGCTGTCACCATGTAATAAGTACCTTTCACCTCCTGCCATGATTCTGAGGCCTCTGCAGCCATGTGGAACTGTAATTAAACTTCTTTTTGTTCCCAGTCTCAGGTGTGACTTTATCAGCAGCATGAAAACAGACTAATACGGTAAATTGGTGCCAGTAAAGTGGGATGTTGCCGAAAAGATACCTGAAAATGTGGAAGCGACTTTGGAACTGGGTAACAGGCAGAGATTAGAACAGTTTGAAGGGCTCAGAAGAAGAAAGGAAAATATGGGAAAGTTTGGAACTTCCTAGAGACGTGTTGAAGGTCTTTGTCCAAAATGGTCATAGCAATTTGGACAATAAAATCCAGGCTGAGGCAGTCTCAGACAGAGATGAGGAACTGGTTGGGAACTGGAGCAAAGGTGACTCTTGCTATGTTTTAGCAAAGAGACTGGTGACATTCGCCCCTGCCCTAGAGATTTGTGGAACTTTGAACTTGAGAGAGATAATTTAGGGTATTTCGTGGAAGAAATTTCTAAGCAGCAAAGCATTCAAGAGGTAACTTGGGTACTGTTAAAGGCATTCAGTTTTATAAGGGAAGCAGAGCATGCAAATTTGGAAAATTTGCAGCCTGACTGTGCGATAGAAAAGAAGAGCCCATTTTCCGGGGAGAAATTCAAGCCCAACCCGGCTGCAGAAATATGCATAAGTAGCAAGGAGCCTAATGTTAATCCCCAAGACCATGGGGAAAATGTCTCTAGGCCATGTCAGAGACCTTCATGGCAGCCCCTCCCATCAGAGGCCTGGAAGCCCAGAAGGAAAAAGTGATTTTGTGGGCCAGGCCCAGGGTCCCTGTGCTGTGTGCAGCCTAGAGACTTGGTGTCCTGTGTCCCAGCAGCTCCAGCTGTGGCTGAAAGGGGCCAATGTAGAACTCAGGCTGTGGCTTCAGAAGGTGGAAGCCCCAAGCCTTGGCAGCTTCCACGTGGTGTTGAGCCTGCAGGTGCACAGAAATCAAGAATTGAGGTTTGGGAACCTCCACCTAGATTTCAGAAGATGTATGGAAATGCCTGGATGCCCAGACAAAAGTTTGCTGCAGGGACAGTGCCCTCATGGAGAACTTCTGCTAGGGTAGTACAGAAGGGAAATGTGGGGTCAGAGCCCCCACACAGAGTCCCTACTGGGGCACTGCCTAGTGGAGCTATGAGAAGAGAGCCGCCATCCTCCAAACCTCAGAATGGTAGATCCATCAACAGCTTGCACCGTGCAACTGGAAAGGCTGCAGACAATCAATGCTAGCCCATGAAAGCAGCCAGAAGGGAGACTATACCCAGCAAAGCCACAGGAGCAGAGATGCACAGGACCATGGGAACCCACCTCTTGCATCAGTGTGACCTGAATGTGAGACCTGGAGTCAAAGGAGATCATTTTGGAGCTTTAAGATTTGACTGCCCCGCTTGATTTCAGAGTTGCATGGGCCCTGTAACCCCTTTGTTTAGGCCAATTTCTCCCATTTGGAGCAGCTGTATTAACCCAATACCTATATCCCCATTGTATCTAGGAAGTAACTAACTTGCTTTTGATTGTACAGGCTCTTATTCAGAAGGGACTTGCCTTGTCTCAGATGAGACTTAGGACTATGAACTTTTGGGTTAATGTTGAAATGAGTTAAGCCTTTGGGGGACTGTTGGGAAAGCATGACTGGTTTTGAAATGTAAGCACAGGAGATTTGGAGGGGCCGGGGTGGAATGATATGGTTTGGCTGTGTTACCACCCAAATCTCAATTCAAGATTGTATTTCCTAGAATTCCCACATGTTGTGGGAGGGACCCTGGGGGAGGTAATTGAATCATGGGGGCTGGTCTTTCCTGTGCTATTCTTGTGATAGTGAGTAAGTCTTATGAGATCTGATGGATTTATCAGGGTTTCTGCTTTTACTTCTTCCTCATTTTCTCTTCCTACCATCATTTAGGAAGAGCCTTTCACCTTCCACCATGATTCTGAGGCCTCCCCAGCCATGTGGAACTGTATGTCCAATTAAACCTGTTTTTTGTTCCCAGTCTTGGGTGTGTCTTTTATCAGCAGCATGAAAACGAACTAATACAGATGTCTTCCCATATCAACTAACTTTGAGTTTCTAATTGCTGTCATCTGTTTATACCACCTTTCACATCTTTGCCTTTCAAGATTTAAGCCAGCTTTCACTAAACTCAGATAATATGTCATTTTAACCAAATAACTCTTCCTTGATGACTCCAGCTGGTTGAGGTATCTTCCTGTTTGAAATTCTCTATGAGACCCTGAGGTTTTTAAAGCTATGGGATGATTCTTAATGGCTTGTTATGTCCCAGAGTACTTTCATAAATATTTGTTTAATTAATTGAATTATTGAATAGTATCATATGAATGTTCTATTTACAATGTTTGTATTTGAAATGTTGTTGTCTTTTAAAAAATTGTTGTAAGAACACAATATGGGATGCACCCTCTTACATTTTTAAGTGCCTAGTATGGTATTGTAAACTATGGGTACAATGTTGTGCAGATCTCTAGAACTTATTAATCTTGCATAATTGCTCCACATCCTTGCCATCACTTATTATCTTTTGTGCTTTTGATAATGTTTATCGTAAAAAGTCTGAGGTCGTGTTCCATGGTTTTTATTTGCGTTTCCCTGATAATTAGTGATGTTGAACTTATTTTCATATACTCATGACAATCTGTATGTCTACTTTGGAGAAATTTTTATTTATTCACAGAATGAGGAATGAAAATTACATAATCAGAAAATTACATGCAGAAAGAAACATTTGATAAAATTCAACACTCATGATAAAAACTCTAAAGAAACTAGATACAGAAGGAATTTACTTCAATGAAACAAAGACTATATATGAAAAGCCCGCAGCTAGCATTATACTTACCTTTGAAAAGCTAAAGCCTTTTTTCTCTCGGAGTAGGAAAAAACAAGGATGCTCACTCTTGCCACTTGTTTTCAACATAGTACAGGAAGTACCAACCGGAGCAATTAAGAAAAAGAAATAAAAGGCATCAAAATTGGAGAGGAAGAAGCAAAATGATCTTTCATAGATGACATAATCTTCTATGTAGAAAATCCTACAGACTCCACACACACACACATAGGAAAACTTACAACTACTAAACAAATTCAGTAAAGTTGCAGTATACAAAATCAACATGCAAAAATCAGTCACATTTCTATACCCTAACACTGAACCATCTGAAAAGAAAATTAAGAAAATAGCCCCATTTCTAATAACATCAAAATAATAAAATAATTATGAATAAACTTAATCAAAGAAGTGAAAGACTTACACACTGAGACCCTAAAAAACACTGATGAAAGAAATTAAAGAAGAAAAATAAGTGGAAGGACATTCTGTATTCATGGTTAGAAATAATTAATATGTTACAATGTCCATACTCCGCAAAACAATCCACAGATTCATTGCAATCTCTATCAAAATTATAATGACATCTTTTTACAGAAATTGAAAAAGAAATTCTAAAATTTATATAGAACCGTGAAAGACTGAATAGCCAAAGACTCTGACTGCCTAATCTTGAGAAAGGACAAAACTGGAGGCATCGCATTCCTGAGTTTCAAAAATATTATAAAGCTATAGTAATTAAATTAAATGGTGCTGGCATAAAAAGAGACATAAAGATTAATGGAATAGAATAAAGAACCCTGAAATAAACTCATGCATATATGATCAACTGATCTTTGACAAGGATACCAAGAATACACAATGGGGAAAGAACAGTCTATTCAACAAATGGTCTAGTTTTGGGGAAATCTAGATGTTTACATGCAAAAGAATGAAATTGGGCACCTATCTTACACTCTGTAAAAAAACTAACTCAAACTTAAATTTAAAACCTGAATCTGTAAAACTTCTAGAAGGCAATAGTGAAAAATCTCCATGACATTAGTTTTGGTAACAATTTCTTAAACATGACACCAAAAGCGAAAGCAAAAAGAGCAAAAATAGACGAATGTGACTATATCAAATTAAAAAGATTCTGCACAGCAAAGAAAACGATTTGGTGAGAAAATATTTGCAAGCCATTTTTCTGATAAGCAGTTAATATTGAAAATATGTGAGGAACTCCTACAATTAAATGGCAAGAAAAGCCAAATAATCTGGATTAAAACATTGACAAAGGCTTAGACTTCTGATTTCTAATCATTTAATAAATGTTCTTTTTTTTCTTTTTGAGACAAGGCCTCATTCTGTTGCCCAGGCTGCAGTGCAGTGGTGCAAACAAGGCTCACTGCAGCCTCTACCTCCCGGGCTTATGTGATCCTCCCACCTCAGCCTCCTGAGTAGCTGGGACTACAGATGTGCTGAATTTTTTTTTTTTTTTTTTTTTTTAACAGAGACAGGGTTTTGTCATGTCGCCCAGGGTAATAAATGTTCTTAAAATCACCTTAAGTGCAAAACAATTGCTGTATGTAGAGATATAACATAAAAAACACAGGCTTGTGGGAGAAATAACTATACAGTGACAGCCAAGTGATGAATGCCATAGAGAGGTTTTGGTTTCTGTTTTTCTGGAATGGTCATATTGGTCTCTATTTGCAGAAACTGACCAGAGGTGGTTACTGTGGTCATGGTTTTCAAAAGATCAGGCTTTGGTGGTTTAAGTCAATATTTCTAATTACACACATATACATTAGATGGCTTTTTATGCCTGAAAAATGATATCCTAATCAAGATAATGTGGTCATTGATTATGTTTTTCGAAATCTTTTAAGAAAATTATGCAGTATAATTTATACTATAATTTTTAACTCCTCTATTTAATTATGGTCAAAAGTACTAACTATTCAATTCAGATGAGGCATGAGATACTTTTCTCACCAGTATAGGCTTACTCCAATATAAATTGAATACTGGTTAGATCCTTCTGAAAGGAATTTCTTTTGTATTTATGGAGGCATTGCATTTTTTAGAGTAGAAACATACATTATTAGGGGATAATACGCTGGGCCTTTAGGTCTTTGAGCAAATGATTTTTAAATAAACTTTAAGACTTTAATATTGAATATTAAGTGTGGTTGTTTTGGTATCTGACCTACTCAATAACGACATTGAATGCTCACCCGGATGGACTTTTCAGATCAGGCAAGCTCCTATGGTGGGTCCTTCTTTGTAAATCTCTGAGAAATACCTTGGCAAAGTGAAAAGGAGAACATGGACATTAGATTTGAATATACTTCTGTGACCTCAAGCAAGGTCTTTATTTTCCCAAGCCTCTATCTTCTTATTTATAAAATAAGTAAATTAGTTACCTCACCTGCGAGGATGATATGAGGTACTAAGGCAAAACTTCTCAGCATTGTGTGGTTGCCATAAAAATGGTAGTGATTATAATGGCCATTTCCAGTTTGCTAGTAAAAAATCTCAAGCGGTATTATAGAATTAATACTATTGTTTCTAAACTGAAATGGAAAATAACCATGAAGAAGTTACTGATTTTGGTTTGGGGATCGAGTGAAGGCTAATGGGATCATGCCAGAGGAACTCATTTCAGAAAGTCAACCACTAGCCTGTTCTGGGAAAATTAAAGCACCAAAAAAAATTAGACAGTAATTTATTATAATACATTGAATTTTTAAAAGATCCATTAATACTTAGGTATAATATAAGAGAAAGTGGGAGCAAGAAAAGTATTTATTTTTTAATAAATAAAGTATTCTCATTAACAAATGTAGAGTACAATTTGATATCAATGAAATAATTTATTTGGTGTCATTATAGATGATATTATAATCATTGTGTTAAAAAGATCATGAGACATAGTATAAAACTATCACCCCACCATTACAGGGAAAAGTATGTTCCCATGTAATGGTGGACAAGTGAGAACATTGAGATTTAAGTGATAAAATTCAATATCATTAATAGTGGGATAACCTGATATTATATGTCTCCTGGTATGACGTAGCATGGAGTACACAATACCACTCTATGTAAAAAAAATGTTTGCCTGCATTTAAATCAAGACTATAGGCCTAACTTCCTTTACAGGAAATAGAGGTGCAGGTGAAATGACCTCAAAAGGAAGCAATAAGACAAATCCAAAATTTTTTTTTTTTTTTTTTTTTGATACGGAATCTCGCTCTTGCTGCCCAGGCTGGAGTGTAGTGGCGCGATCTCGGCTCACCGCAACCTCCGCCTCCCGGGTTCAAGCAACTCTCCTGCATCAACCTTCTGAGTAGCTGGGATTTCAGGCGCCCGCCATCATGCCCGGCTAATTTTTGTACTTTTAGTAGAGATGGGGTTTTGCCATGTTGGCCAGTCTGGTCTCAAACTCCTGACGTCAGGTGATCCACCCGCCTTGGCCTCCCATAGTGCTGGGATTATAGGCATGAGTCACCGCACCTGGCTGGAATGTTTTGTAAGATGAATAACTAAGACTCTTTGGGGGACTGTGTACATAAAGAGAGACATACCAACTGTATTTAATGTGTGACTCTTGATTATAATCTGGATTAATAAAAAGAAAAAGAAAATCATGTTTGTTTAGTATATAGTATGTGTATCAGATTATACATACACGTTTGAGATCTCATATATATGAGAACTGTTTTTGTTGTGTTCTTAGGTATAGTAATGATATTATGATTATGTAGAAGGCTGTCTTTGTACGAGATACTTGCTGAAGCATTTTCAATTGGAATATCGTATTGTCTGTAACTTATTTTCCAACATAGGAGAATTTAAACAACTGGTGAATCCAGGTGAGAAATATATGATGTTTATTGTACAAGCCTTTCATCTTTTCCAGAGTTGTGGAGAATTTCAAAATAAAACTTTGAGTGAAAAAGTAAACACATTATAAAATAATTGTTTTTCCTAAGTTTAAAAATTGTAATTATAATAAATTTCCCTTCTTGAAGAAGTTAAAGTAGACACAGACAAATGGTGTTTGTGTGATTATAGACGAAATTAGTTCTGTATACCAATGAGGCAGAGAGTGTTCATCTCTTTTGGTGGCAATAACTTTCTCAGATTATCTGAAGTCATTAAACAAAATTAAATATGAAGAATTACATGGAGATAGAGAAGACAGAAATCCCTGTTACCAGGATCCCTTCACAACCAGGTGTGTGGGATCCTGGGAACAGCTGTAGAGCCTGCCCTTATGGTGGCTGCCCCTAGTTCAGGATGTGGAAGTGCCTAACACGGTGTCTCTAACAGACAGGGGGTCTTGTTTCTTCAGCAACAAGAACTTGATGCTCTTTCATTGTGCTCTGTTTCTACCATTCTCATTGCTAGTAAATTTCATCTATCTCCCATATACTCTTATTTTTTTCCCCTTTTAGCTTTTTTTTTTTTTTGAAATGGAGTTTTGCTCTTGTTGCCCAGGCTGGAGTGCAATGGGGCAATCTCGGCTCACTACAACCTCCGCCTCCCAGGTTCAAGCAATTCTCCTGCCTCCTAAGTAGCTGGGATTACAGGCATGTGCCACCATGCCCGGCTAATTTTTTGGCATTTTTAGTAGAGATGGGGTTTCTCCATGTTGGTCAGACTGGTCTTGAACTCCCGACCTCAGGTGATCCGTCCGTCCCGGCCTCCCAAAGTACTGGGATTACAGGCATGAGCCACCGCACCTGGACCCTTTTAGCTCTTTTCTTCTGTCTCACCCATGGTTTCTATTGCATCATTACATCTGTGTTGCTCTTTCTTTGTTTATTTTTCAACTTTTGTACCTTTTATCAATCGACTAACTTTCCTTTTTTGTTTCTGGTTTGAATCCTCCACCCCAACAATCTGATCAGGTAAATTGCGTATCGTCGTCTCTGATTGGGCAGGACTTCTGTTAAATCCTGGTCACCTACTGAATGGGATGACCAACTTTGAAATTTTCAGCCCTTAGCTGTCCTGGATTAATCAGGTGGGGTGGGTCACAGAAAAGATGTGTAGCTGTTACAGAATAAAGCATCAATATGTAAGGAACTGCCTAAAGTTGCTCCTGGGGCAGAGCCTGTAGTGTGCGGGTGACAGTTTCCACTAAATGAAGTAATGGGTAGAGCAAGAAGCTTGGTAGGCCTTTTTGGTGTCCCAAATCAGCTTTCTTATGACGCTTTTTTTCACTTTGCCTAAATATTACTTCAAGAATGTGGAGAGTCTCTTTTTACAATGTGTGAATTTTATTTGCCACATAATTTATGTCTACCTTTAAAAGATCTAAGAGGTTGTCTTTTGAAATCTATGAATGTTTAGCTATTCAAGAGCTTATATTAGTCTCAGCCGCTCACTGGAGAGGAAGAGAGAACACCCCTGCGTTTAATAGTCCTGATCTTTCTGCCAGCTGCAGCTGGGGTTGGCGTACAAGTTGTCTTGCAACATCACACTTTTCCTTGTCTTTTGACCAAAATGCTCTCTGCGTATATCTGCATGTGGAGAATACCAAAGTATGCTATTTTAATCTCTGCAAACAAATGAGTCACTTCCAGGGGACTATGATGGTCAATAAAACATGATCATTTATTTAGCTATTTGGGCTTAGAAGAGTTTCTGAACAGTTTGCATTTTGAATTTCTGGAATCTTCATTATATAGTCAGTAAAGAGATGACAGACTGTAGATCAATTTTTTAAATTAAAAAAATCCAACTCCACTGGCATTTGTAGATAGTTGAAAATGTCATTTAGTGGGATCACAGTAAATTATTAAGAAATGGGGCTAGACACACCCATTACTAACCACAATTGGAAACTTGTGGAAAGGAAGAACAAATAACCTATGCCAGAAGGAAAAGGTGGCTTACACATGTAGTAAATTAGTTTTTTAGGTTGCCTACTACTAATGAATGTCTTAGCAATTTGTAACAGTAATTTCACATACTTTCTCTACCACCAGGAGTAGGTCAATCAACTAATCTATTTGTTTAAAAACCAACCAATTAATCTATTATATTTATAATTTACCATATAAATATATCAAAACTATTATAAGGATTAGAGTAAGATAATAAACAATCAATTTAATACAACCCACAACCCATTTTAGGTGATTGAATCTTCTAAGGGAAACATCAGGCTTGGTAAAAATTGGCTTGAGTAGTTTGGAGCAAGCGTTGTGGAATCATAGAGCCTGGGTTTGAAGTTTTTGTTTGTTTGTTTGTTTGTTTATTTCCTTATCTGATATGCCTACTCCATTTACCATGTGTTACTATGAAATAGGATGGCTTGCAATCTTAAGATTGCTGATTTATCTTTTGTGGCTAAACTATTTCTTATTGGATTTTCTTCAATTTAGTTTTTTGTAATCATAAATATTTTGTTTTTACACGAAATATACAGGTGCTGCCGTGGTCTGAACGTTTGCATCCTCTCACATTTCATAGGTTGAAATCCTAACCCCAAGGTATTAGAAAGTGGAACCTCTTTGGAGGTGATTAGGTCATAAGGGCAGAGCCCTCATAGGTGGAATTAATGCCCTTATAAAATAGGCCCAAGGAAGGTCATTCACCACCCCCTTATGAGAAGACACAATCTTACGAACCAGAAAGTGGGTTCTCACCAGACATGGAGTCTACCAGAGTCTGTGTCTTGGACTGTCTAATGTTAAGAACTGTGAACAAGAAATTTCTGATATTTATAATCTACTCAGTGTCAAAAATAAAATCAGATACAATTGAAAGTTTTACAAGTTTATTGTGGATACAAAAGAACAGTTTGCAAACCAAGAATCCTTAGATGAAAGTGATAAGAGGAAACTCAGAGGCATGGCATTATAGGATGGCTTATAAACTGCAAATGAGGTAGTTGTTTAGCCTTTGCTGTGATTGATTGTTACCATGGAGGTTTCAAGATGGCAGAGGATTGCTAGCAAGCAATCATCTTATACTATTTTTGGAAGACAACTTAAGCTTTATTTATGATTATCAGAGGTATTTGCAAGAAATAACCTAAGTTATTTTGCTGTTCTCATTTTGTTTTAACACCAGTTTAAGATATTGTGGTAACAGCCTGAATAGACAGATATGAATTCCTTTTCAATCTTTTTATGCTAGTATAAGACTTTGTCTTTGAAAACTGTGATAGAAATTTTTAGTAGCCTTTTTATTCACAAACATATGCGTAATGTTTAGCTCCACTAATTTGTTTGTTTTTTAAGTTAATTTTTAATGCAAGACCATGGTTTAGAAATTCAAACATCGCAAAGATGGTTATTGCAAATGCACCATTTCTCTATCCCACCACTTTCTTGCTCCCAAATCTTTCCCAGGGGTAACATTTAAATCTATCTTTCACCTAGCATTTGTGTATCACTAGTGTTATAAATAATATGTGCATCCTGCCATCTTATAATTCATGAATTTTAGGGAATATCTACTTACTGGATATTATTGTGGTGAAGGATTAAACTATCTGTGCCTTATGATTTCTTCCTTCCTTTCAATATGGTTATGTTATAATTTGTTTTATTCAAGATTTATTGGACTTCCTTTATCTGAGGATTTATGTCTTTCAATAATTTGGTAAAATTTTCAGCCATTATCTTTTTTAATGTTGCCCCTTCCCCATTCGCTCTATAACTTATTTCTAGAGCTCAGAATAGATAAATATTGGGCTTTCTTACTCTTTCCTCCATGTCTCTTAACCTTTCTCTCATATTGTCCATACACTCTTTTTTAGATCTGTCATCCAACCCACTAATTCCTGCTTCAGGTTTGTGTAATCTACTGCTTTATATTTCCATTGAGTTTCAAATTTTAGTTATAATTTTATTTATAGAAATTCTTTATTTTAAAAAGTCTGCCTTCAATTTTTTGTTTTTGCTTTGATCTTTCTCTGATTGCCTTACACATGTTAACATAGGTACTCTATGTTCCTTATCTGATAATTCCAGTATCTGAAGCCTTTATGGGTCTGGTTTGTTGTTTCAGCTGATTTTCACTGAAGGTGATATATTTATTGGATTACTTCTGATATTTATTTATTTATTTACTTATTTATTGAGACAGAGTCTTGCTCTGTCACCCAGGCTGGAGTGCAATGGTGCAATCTTGGCTTACTGCAACCTCCGCCTCCCAGGCTCAAGCGATTCTGCTGCCTCAGCCTCCTGAGTAGCTGGGATTACAGGCATGCACCACTGCGCTCAGCTAATTTTTGTATTTTTAGCAGAGATGTGATTTCACCACGTTGGGCAGGCTGGTTTTGAACTCCTGACCTCAGGTGATCCACCCGCCTTGGCCTCCCAAAGTACTGATAGTTCTGATTTTTAAGAAAGTTGTGAGCATATACTGGTAATCACCTCTAAGTCCCGTGAGGCTTGAGTAGAAGATATTTTTATCTAGAAAGGGATTGCCTCCGTTTCTGCCAAATACTCATTGGGTGCTATCCGTATCCACTTTTCACTAAAATTCTCAGCTTTGGCTTTTTCTTTGGTACATAGTAAACATTTGTGTCATGGTGGATGACTTAGTTCTCTTGTTTTGGAGAGACAGATGATTTTCTTTGCTTCCTATCTCGGTTGTGCCCTTTTTCATCAATTCCACCCTCTCCCTTATAGTGCAGCTCTCTATCAGCCCGTTTTACGTAGGGTTGTCTCCAATTTGCTTTCTTACTCTGCCCAAGTCCAAGGCTTAGTCCACAGTACCCTGCTCCCCTGGGCCCACTGACCACCATTCCACCAGGCCCTTTTGACATCCTGAGAGTGTGGGGAACTCTCCTTTCTGGAGTGGTGTTTTCACTTTAATGAGATGTGACCCCGCTTACTTTCTTATATGCTCTTCTCCTAGATTAAAAGGTTTTGCTTTCCTGACATTTTTGAGATGTATTTTAGAAAGACTTTGATCTAAGATATTATAAACAGAAATTCTTCAACTGACTTTAGAGATAATGAATTAATTTAATTCTTTATCTTCCTCAATTATACTCAGAAGCTATGAGCAGAACTATAACTGTCCTCAATGTACTAGTAAGTACTGATTCCTTATTACTATTTTGCTGTTGTAAAGAAAATCTTTACAACTTAAATTCAAGTTCCTGACTCCCTAATTTATTGATAATTCATACAAAATAATCTTTTGTGTTGAATGGCAGCTCCACCAAAATTCACCAAAATTAACTGTTGATAAGTCAAAATTGAGTTTATTTTTACTAGGGTAAGAAAAGAACTACCTTGAGAGAATTTTAGTAGTATCTTAGATTGGAAAGGGCAAAATTGGAATTTTTTGAGATTGTGAAGTCTGGTTTAAGGTGAGTTTTTCAGTACAGGTTAGAACTGGATAAGGGCTGTGATATAATTGTTTAGGACTGGTGTGCACTCTGAGGATTTTGGCATATAGCTTTCAGAGACTTCTGTACATTTTCATGTTGATTCTTTCTATTGAAAATTTGAAGGACCTTTCAAGATGATCCTAGAATGAAAAATAAAGTGATTAGCAACTTTTATACTCCTGAAATAGTAAAGTTATATTAACAGGAATAATGACAGAGTAAAGTCCTGTTAATGTGAATACTAAGCTGTATGGGTGTAGATGCTATGCTTTCTGTTCTTGAGGATAAAATAGCAGCTGTTTATGATAACAACTTAATGATAATAAAGGGAAATCATTCACAGAACCATGCAGCGCTGCACAATTTGGGCAAAATATGGCTGTGGTGCTAAACACACCTTTCTTAACAAGACTTCCATTTATGGTACAAAGATAGAAGTGTTCTCTGAAATCATTTAATAGAATTAAAATGATGAGACACTCTTGAGCACCCTGATTTATGCAAAACCTGAAACGACGTGTTCAGGAAATAGTGTTATTCGGATGTTCATTTTGATGGCGTAGCCCTTTTCAAGGTCTGTGTTCTTCTGTGATCCCCTTAATGACCTCAGACCTCAGACTTTCTCATTCAGGGGTGACCAGAGGGCAGGGAAGACTTTTCACAAGGTCTGCATGCTTTGGATAAAGAGAGGACAGAATTCTTGAAGGGTTTCTGGCTTGGGTCTTGCCATTTTGCTCAATAATCTATAGCCATTGTGTGTCGTTAAATTAAGACACCATCTATTGGAAGAAGGTCCATTATTTTAGGTACTGCTAACAGACACTTCCAATTGAATCATGTAATAATGCTCTCTTTTCACCTAGAATTTTTATCTTGTAATCATTAAAATATCTCTTTCATATTTAGAGATGTATTTTTATCTTATATAATTCTTTAGCCATGTAAAAAATAAATTGTTCAAAGTATTTTAAAAATGCTTTCACATACAGATAGCAACTCTTCAGAAATAGCTTTTGACTCAGTCTCATTGATACCGGTTTTCCAATATCGCTATCTGTGTCATCAAGAGCATTGATCGTACCACATTTCTTGAGAATGTTCCTCTATTGTCTCTGAAATTCTCTTTCAATGACACCGATTCTGTAAAACCTTGATGGTTGTACTGTCTTGATATTATCAACTAGAATAAAAGAAAAGGTTTTCAGATAACAACCAGGATTCATATTTCTTCCTCAAATAGTCCTTAAGTGGTTTGCTGGCTGATTTTTTTATACCATCAGGGAAAAACACTAAATTTATTTATATGTAGACAATGGCAATGACATTGTGACAACAGCCTGGCTATTACTGTTTATAAGATGTCAATAACTGTGTATCTTGGAGTCAATGAAATACATTATTTTGTATGAAAGAAGCTACTGGTTATAGTATTTCCTCTCAATCTTTCCTAATTTATTCTATACTATGTACTCTTAATTTGATTTTCTTAGTCCTCTGGGAGGGCTTCCTTCTTACTTTAAATGTTTAGCTCTAAGACTGAGAACCCTGGCAGACCCTCTGCAGAACTTTAGAGGGCAACTTCTCTGTCTCATAAAAGTCTCGCCCTGAAGGCCATGATAACAATTTTCAGAATAATATGTTACTGGTAAAACATACTTGATTCCCCCCAGGTGGTTTAAGTGGAAGTTTCAATTCCAAGTGACAACATGACATCAGATCAAAGATCTGGCCTTGGAAAGCTTACCATCTGAGAAAAAAAAAATGATATTAATATGTCCCTTCTGGATTAAATTATTTGGACCAGAGGTGTCTATGAGTGTGAGCTGGACTACCGTCTGGTCCTGGAACAAAGCGAGACTAATAAATTCATTTAAAGTGTCAGCTTCAGTTCAAACTGCGTGAACTGAGTAGTCCCCAAACAGAAAACTGAATAGCTCAGTCCTTTGCTATTCCAGTTTCCATTACACTCAGCAATAAATGAATCCCAACTGGTGAAATAACCACTTCAGTGTTTGTGGCTCTTTTTCAATTAATTTGGATCACACTCTGCTGGTCATGATATAATAAGAAAAAGCAAAAATATTAGACCAATACAGTTTGCATTTTGTAAATACTTTCTCTAGTCTTTAGGAACATAGTGAAAGATTATATCTACATTGTCAATCATAACTGTTAGGGCATTTTAAACATTTCCCCCCCTTTTAAAATGTATCAGCCATTGCAAGCTTCATACTGCATTCCAGAATTTACTAAGATCACTGGATTCAATTTTCTTTTTTAATTTGGCTGGATAACAAAAGTGCAGGGCATTCTCTAGGTGACTTTAAACCAAACTAGTTTTTACCTCTTGCTTTCTTGTAGTTCTCAAGAATAACTAGAATGTGCTGGGAATGGGAATACAATACCCTGAGATAGAGAGCAGCTGCCTGGAACAATCTAGGCCTTGTCCCTGTCTCTCCTAGGGAGTATCACATCTTGAGTTAGGGAGAAATTGCTCAGGGAGAACAGGCTTTGTTCCTCTTTGCTCTGGAAGCAGTATATTCCTTCAAAGCCTTAGTGCAGTGAGTGACATTGCCCTTGAGGTAGGTAACCCAGGGTGGGCTGCTGTTCAGGTTCCCTCAGCTGTGATACAATTGTACCATGCTCAGTCCAGACTCCTTCTCCTCTGGGTACCTTTCTTGAGTCTTAGGGGATTTGCTCACAAAGAATCCTAGGCTTCTTTTGTTCCTTGCTGCCTAGCTGTAAAGAAAAAAAAGCCATTACTTTTGCACCAACCTAATAATAAATCCACTCCACATAACTCATGTATGAATAAGCGTGTTATGTCTCACCAGATTCAGACAAGGTAGTAACCAGTGCACAGTGAAACTGCTTGACAAGAGGGCCTTTATTTTTGGTATTAAGGGACAAGATATTTACCCTTTACCATTTTTCCAAAGTTAAACGAGTAAGATTCATGGGTACCAAAACAAAGGCCATTATTCACGTTGGGGATGGAGGTGTGGGTAAATTCATCATTATTAAACCCTTATTTGCTTAAGTATGGATCCTGAGCAAGGCCATACTAGGAACTGGGGATATAAGAGGCACAACCCATGATTTCTCAGGAGTTTTTAGTACTTTGCTTTCTAGTTGAGAAGGGAAACACCTATACACAAACTTGTGAATCACAACAGGAACAGGTTATGCACACAGCAGAAAGAGGGCAGGGGAGACAATAAGTGTTTTAGATATCCAGGTTGGGGAGGATAATTGTCGACTATTGGGTTGGAAGGAGTTTCATGGAGGAGGCTGAGTGTGCGGTGACTTTCAGTGATATTTTCTTTTCATTAATTTTGCAGGGAACAGGGCAAGCACTTTCACTGTGCATACTAAAGCTGTTGCTTCGTCTTCTTCTTCTTCTTTTTTTAAAGCACATTAAACATTTCTCATTTTAGCCAAGCCAGTTGAACTTGGTAAAAATGGTTGAGATGGTGCACCAGAAGCCAGGGAATATTGTTTTGCTCAAATGGTGGGGAGTGGGGTGGGAGGCTACACAGGATTCAGAGAGCCACTTGTTGGAGAGCTCTGCCCTGCCCATGCTAGCCCGTCTCCCAGGTTGCATTCCTCTTCTGAACCATGTGACCTTGAGGGGCTCTGTAGAGAACTGCCGCCTGCTTCCAACTCTCTGGGTGCCATCATTATGGGAACAGGCCAAGAGACTGTGAAGTGAGTACATTTCTAAGATCTTTCTTCCATTCGTGCTGGAGGGGGAGAATGGCTTGCGTCTCCTAGAGGAACTTTGCCCACCTGCTGCCTACAGACACTGCTTCTCACCAGCTCACTTACGTAAGAAGTGTACAAAGTGGTAGAAGCTGAGTCACCTATCAACTATATTCAGAAATTGATGGTGTTCACTTTTGACAAGAAAATCTCACTTTTTGCCTACTGTCAGATTTCTTAATGATCTCTGAGAGATTCAGAATTGTGACCTGACACCTGTTTGTTTGCACAAGAAAACTCACTGCCTCCCTTCTTTTATGCTTTGTCAGTCAAACTGATGCTTGAAATTTTTAGTCATGATGTAAGCTGCTTACAAGATGAAGAGAACTTGGGAATTAAGCTTTTTCACAGAAAGTTTAGTCACCAGAGTGAGCAGTCAAACTTTGAATATGAAGGAAAGCAAAACTGGGGCCCTTTGCATACCCCAAGGGTAACATTTTCCAACATTGCTGAGCAAAGGCTTGGATCCAGGCTAATGCTCTTGGTGTTAAATTGGACTAACAAATATGCACAATTTTGAATAGGTAAAAACTGCCACACTGCCTTGACATGGGTCATTCCTATTCCATTCTATTTGTAGTATGATATGTTTACTTAGCTCTCTTAAATACATATTATTTTAAGTTTACAAATTAATAAAAACATATTATTAAAAATAGACAACATTTACATTTAAGTATACCTTTACTTTCTTTTTCTAAGATAGCTATTTTAAATCATGGTTTATTTAAAGCATGGTTGCTGAAGTATGACTTCCAGAAAGGTAAACTCATGACTCTCATGAAAATACAGGCATGTATTAAAGGTCTTATTAAATTCTTTAATGAGAAAACTAATAAGAGGTTCACACCTGTTCAAAGAAGAATTTGAAGAACATACATTTATATATCTTAAATATATATGCACATGTATGTATAAACACATACACATAAGAATGCTGAAATAAATTTGCTACTGTATGATTCAAAATTGGTTAATAGTCTATAAGGCAATAAAATAGAATGTAATGACGTTTGTTTAGGGTAATCTACAGTGTGGAAATGACTGTTTCTACCAACAGAATTCGTTTGCATTGTTACGGACAAAAATCACTTGCATTACCATCCATTTTCTACAACTCGACTTCTACCCCTACCGAGTTCACAAATAGCCTAATTGTTACAAATACAATCAGAAGTACGTCATTCAGTAGAATCCGATAACCTCTGGAGCCCATAACTCCACCAAGAGAACATCTTTTTCCCATTTCCAACTCTTGGACAATTTTCCTGACATTACATTTAATTCCATATCTGAATTTGGGGAGAGGTAAATATTTTTTTAGGTGCCATTCTGGAAGCAAGCATGAGCCGTTGCACATACTTACAAATTTATTAATGTGTGGCTAAAATTAAGTCCCAATATTACATGTGCTGCCTTGACATCTAGTAAAACTGGGAGGGCCTTGAATGGCGTAGCCACAAGTTTCCCTCCTCACTTTGCTCCCATGGATAAGGTCCCCTATCAAACAACCCTTTTAATCAAGGAAACCAGGGACATTTCCTGCTTATCTCTGAGTAGAAGATTTCAGTTCCCTGCCAGCCCATATGGTAATTCAAATGAGCCAATGTGATCCGCCCATGGGATCCAGAAGGGCACCTCAACCTCCTTAAACTACTAAGCCTGCCTCCCTCACCTCCTGATTGTTCACTCTGTTCCCCAATGCAACCCCCAGTGGTCCTGTGTGGTTCGTCTGTTTCCACTGGTCTGTGATTATATGCAACTAACAAGTACTGTCAATATCATCTGTCCTGTTTCAGGTGTTGGATGTTCAACCATCCCTATCACCTGAGGGTGGATATCCTTCCTTCACCAGAAGGGTGAATAGGAGGTGATTACAACCTTATTATGGAGAGCGGAATCAGAACAGAGCAGGGGAAGGGAAAATTATCTGAGGGCAAAAAGATCTAGGTTCAGCAGAAAGGGGTAGAGAGATTTATGTTATTGGCTGAAAGCATGCTTTAGATAGAAAACATTTTATATGTAAATATTGGAAACAAAGGGCAGAGTTAAGCTTTTTCAGGCGCCTGAAAGGTTTTTCAAAATGGCTGGAGTGTATGCAGAGTGCACAACAGTGATTGTTTAGAGATAGGATATAACAATGATAGCTGAGTTTAGGAGTTTAGACTTGATCTTAAATGTAATGGAAACAATGGAAGGGTGTGATACAATCAGATTTGTTTTGAAAAAATTGTTTTAGCTTTAATAGAGAGTAAAGGTTGTTTTGACTGGAGTTTGGGAGCCAATTAAAAGATCATTAAAGCCATCTGGATATAAATGTGGTGTCTTCTTCAAAAGTAAGGACACTAGAAATAGAAATAATTGGACTGATGGATGATATTGAGGAAGTAGGATTTAGAGCATTTAATGATGAATTGGATGTGGGTAGGGGTGTCAGATTTATCAAATAGAACTACATGATGTACATTTGAATTTCAGATAAATCACTGTTTTAAAATATAAGGTCAATATTTAGGATACATACTAAAAAGTATTTATTGCTTAACTGAAATTCAAATATAGCTGGAAACCTGCAATTTATCTGGCAACCCTAGATATGTGATTGAGGAAAATGAAAGAGTTGAGGATGGGTCCCGGGTTTTGGAAATAAGAAGTTGTCGGGGGCAAAACAAGGGATTTTCATTCCCCAGAATTTCAATGCTTATTGCAAATCTATCAATTTCTTATGGATAAAGAAAACTTATATCAAAACACATCTTCCTGAAGGTAATTTTACATTTTTGCCTTCCTAATGAAACATGGTGTATTTTGAAATTTCTTTCTCTCAGGGAGAAAAGAATGGGAACTGTGAGGAAAAGAATGGCATGAGCAATGGGAAGACCTCGGTCCCAGCACAAGTAGTAGAAACTGAGGAAGAGAAGAAGTATGTTGTGGAGTAAATGAGTGGGGCCTGAAGTGAGAAGACACTGGCCTTGGAATTTTAAGCTGTCAAGTGTCTGGTTATGTTGGTCTCTGCTTTTCATTATAGATATATGTGAGTTTTACTTTCTATTAAGGGAAGTGGCTATAGTCAACACTGTGCCAGGGTTTCTTAATTTTCAAAGGTGAACAAATGAGATTCTGGACGTTAAATCTCAGCATCTTAAGTTAATGGTTCACAGAAATTAATTTGGGAGGAATTATAGACCAAAAAGTAAAAGCTAGGACTGGGTGCAGTGGCTCATGCCTGTAATCCCAGCACTTTGGGAGGCTGAGGTGGGTGGATCATTTGAGGTCAGGAGTTCGAGACCAGCCTGGCCAACATGGTGAAACCCAATCTTTACTAAAAATATGAAAATTAGCCAGGCATGGTGGCAGGCACCTGCAATCCCAGCTACTCGAGAGGTGGAAAAGGGGAATTGCTTGAACCTGGGAGGTGGAGGTTGCAGTCAGCCGAGATTGCACCACTGTACTCCAGCCTGGGTGACAAGAGTGGGACTCCATCTCAAAAAAAAAAAAAAAAAAGAAAAGAAAAAGAAAAAAGAAAAAAAGGTAAAAGCTAAACCTACAGAGCTTCTGGGAAAAAACATTAGAGTGCATCTTCATAATCATGGCATAAAGATTTCTTAAATGGGATAAATAAAGAGAAACCATAAAAATTATAGATTGAATTTATAAAAATTAAAATTTTATTTATCAAAGACATCATTAAGAAAATGGGGATAAGACAGATTGAGAAAAATATTAAAAATACATCTATCTGACAAATAACTTGTATTAAGAATATTTTAAAAACTCCAAATCTCAATAATAAAAGACAAACCTAATTTAAAATAGGGAAAAAAACTGAAAGAGATACTTCACAAGAGAAATTTATGAATGGCCAATAAACTCTTGGAAAGGAAGCCAATATCATTAGTGTTCAAGGAAATGTATTTTCCTGAAGACTACAATGAGATAGCACTTACCCACAAGAAAGGCTGAAATTAAAAGGGCTGACAGTACTGTTACCAGAGTCTTGAAGCGACTAGAACTCATATATGCTGGTTGGGGAATAAAATGGTACAAACACTTGGGGCAATAGTTTGGCAGTTTCTTATAACATTAAACATATATTTACAATATGACCCAAAGATTCTTTTCCTATGTATTTATATGAGAGCAATGAAAACATATACTCATAAAAATTTATCCAAGAATGCTCATTACAGTTTTGTTCATGATAACCCCAAACAGAAAAAATCCAAATATCAATCAACTGGTGAATAATTAAACACTGTGTGTTATGATCATACAAAGGGTACCACTCAATGATAAAAGGAACAAGCTGCCTATATGTGGAACAACATGGATGCATTTCAGAAACTTTATGTAGAGTGAAAGAACAAACCCAGAGAACATGCTGTGAGGTTCTCTTTATGTAACATTACAGAAATAAAAACAGAGGCAACCACCTCTGAGGCAGTATGGAGTGAGATAGACTGGAAAAAGGAAGGAAGGAAACTCCTAGGTTGATGGAAATGTCTGTGTCTTCATTGGGTGGTAGTTATGTAAGGATACACATTTGTCAAAATTTATTGAACTATATACTAAAGAACCATGCATTTCATTGGATGTAAATAATACCTCAATTAAAAAGATAAAAAAAATTCACAGTGATGATGATGGTTAATTTTACACATCAACTTGACTAGGCCACAGGATGCCCAGATAGCTGGTTAAGCAGTGTTTCTGGGTGTATCCATGAAAGTCTTTTTGAAACTGAGTAGTATTTGAATTGGTGGACTAGGTAAAAGCACAGTAAAACAGAGCCATCTGCCTTACTCAGTCCACCACTGGCATCATCCAACTGGTCAAGGGCCTAAATGGAACAAAGGGGAGGAGGAAGGTTAAATTCACTCTCTGCCTGACTGCTTGAACTGGGCCATTGGTCTTCTCCTGCTCTCCGCTCAACTCTCAGGCCTTCAGTTTACACCACTGGCTTTTGTGGGTCTCCAGCTTGTGGAATGCAGATCATGGTGCTTCTCTGCCTTCATAATCATGTGAGCCCATACCTCATAATACCTTATAATAAATCTCATTATATCTATTGATATCTATTTTGTATGCTGGCTTCACCTAATCTTATCCAGGTTCCTAAGCTCAGTGCTCTATGACTATGCGGATAAAAATATATATGTAAAAGTGCTTGATAGAAGCCCAAGTGTTAAGTACTCAGTAAATATCAGTTATTTTCTCTTTCTCTTTGTGTCCTGAATGGTGACTAGTTAACTAGCTTGAAGAATTTGTCCGGATCAAATAACACAGGGTTGATATCAGCCACATAGAATCAACCCAATGGTAACTAAAAAGAGTGAGTCTTAGAAGAAAGTTTAAGTATTTTTAAGGAGCTTTGTGCTTAAAACTTATGTTATATCATTTTCAAATATTTTTTTCTGGTTAATTACTGTATTTTAAATCAATTAAAATCTTTTAAAAGATCTACTCAAAAGCATTTCTTCTATAACAACTACTTTAAGCAACATTTTTTCCCCTTAGGATATTCTTCCCAAGAATAAATCTCTGCCCTGTATTCTGTAGAAGACGTTTTAAGTATAGTTTTAGTAATTTAAAATATTCACAGCTTGTCAAGGAATGCTGAGCTAGGCATATCAGTTTATTAAGATAACTGAAGTGAAATAAAAATGAAAAAAAACATGCTTTTGTAACATTAAATCCATATTAATGTGATCATGAAATGATGATCATATTATTTGCAGCTTAAACACTCAATTCAAATATTTCTAATATCTGTAGTGAGATTTTCCAAGAGATATAAAAGAGAAATCTTGTTTTACAAAGATTCCAATAGCATGAATATTTCTTTAATAGAGTTGACAATGTCCTTCATTTTGGTAAATTTAAAACTTATAAAATAACCACTCTACCAAATGAGGAACAAGAGACATCCTATTTCAGTTTTAAATATTATACCACTTCTCCTGCAATAAGTAGTCAAAAGTTGAAGAGAGACTATGTTTTCCTTTTTTATTTAACAGTTTTATAAATGTTATCTGATTTTTGATGAAAAATTAGTAAATTCAAAAATTATGTTTCTGCACACACTTCTGTTTTAAAACCTGTATATTCAATATTTCTTACGATCTTCAGACTCAAGTAAAATGATATAGTAAGGAAAGAAACACAGCATATACAAAAACAAGAGCCCAGGGTCAAATATGAGGATGAGAACATAAACCTCTTGGAAGTTAAAAAGGAATCAAGGTGAGCTTTGAGCTTCAACAGTGCATAAAATGGCTCCTATTAACTGAATTTCAAGAGACTGGGACACTCCAACTGACTGTTGATTTATAGCTATTTAAGTTTACTCTCTGTCACTATTCTGAGCTTACTATTTTTGTTTGATTTTCAGTGGGGGTTTTTCTAGATATATAATTGTATCATTGATAATTGCAATGGTGCTTCCTTCTCTTTAATATTTTTATACCTCATTTAGTTTTTAATGCTACATTTCATTGGCTAGCATTTGTAGGAAAATGTTAAATAATAATAAAAATTATAGGCATCTTTGTCTTTTGCTGTCTTTAATAAGATTAATGTTTTAATCTCACCATTAGGCATGACTTGATTTTATTTATATATGTATGCATATTTATTTTCATATTATATATACGTTTTTATCCTGAGTTTAAAAAATATAACTAAGAATGGAAGCTAAATTTTACAAATTAAGTTTTCAGTACCTGCTAGGAGCATGTAATTTTCTTCTTTTGATTTACAACTGTGACAAATTATAAGTTTTACTACAAGATTCTATTTACAGATATTTTACTCAGGATTTAAAAACCCATAGTCAGTTTTTGTATTACTAATAGATTTTACATAAAGAATTTATTTTCTTTCTGTAAGATAAAAAATAGCTTAAATAACACAAGACTTATATATCAGCATTTGAAGAAATTCACCTCTGAAACTACCTGTCGCCTTTGTAAGGTAGTCTTCGATAAGATTTTCAGTTTACTCTATAATTATATAATTTTCAATGAATTTATTAACTTATTTAATAGTGATATTGAACTTGTATTAGCTTGTTTTCACAAAATGTTTAAGATAGGTAGTGTAAACATTAAGAATTCAATCTTATATTTTATAATAATGCCACAATTTAATTTTATTAATAAAAAGCTATTGTTTTATTATATTCCACATTCATATTGAGTGGATTAAAATCCTGGGTGCAACATAAAGTCAAAAAACTGAATAATGTAGCATGTTGAAAACATATTTCTGTCCAAAACTTGGGCCATGAGTCCCTTTGAAAACTGTTACTGTGTTTTACACACACACACACACACACACACACACACACTCTTAATCATCTGCCCTTATACAGTGTCCTGGCATATAGTTGTTGTTCAATAAATGTTTGCTACTTTGTAAAAACATATGAATGAATCAGCTGATATAAACACAGATTTTATTTTATTTTATTTTATTTTATTTTATTTTAT
>NW_012108630.1:439435-446552 GCF_000951045.1 Mandrillus leucophaeus
TGTAAGATATTTCAGTTTTTTGATAACACTTTCGTCAATCTATGTTGATGTGATCTCCTTTTGCACATTTTTGGAGGAATAAATCACCTTTTCCAACCTGATTAGTTTCAGTTTTAGAATAGTAATTATTTATCTTGTTGCTTACAGCCATTTGTCTTCCCTTCTACAAAATATTCGTAGACATTTTAAGCTAGTAATCTTCTTAAGAATTGAGAGCATAAGAGGTCACACTGAGCCTGACATCAAAACATATCCAAGTGTTCCGGCCCATACAACAGGGCTCCAAAGAATTTAGTGAGTACACAGCACAAATAAACGTCACTGCCAAAGGCAGGTCTTGCAACATTTTAGGGTGGGTTGCATATTTTTTCCTGGAGTGATTTCTACTCATATGAGAGGGAGCAACTTTTCAGTTCTTCTAAACTAAAATTTTATTTCCTGTAGAAATGGACTTATTTATCTAACCCCAAATACATATATTTTGGAGTATAAGATATTGAAATATACAAGGGCTATTATAGATCAAAGCAAGGGAAAGTGACTGAATAAGACACAATAATAAAATAGAATAATTAATAATTTGTAATAATCATATAATACTGTATATCTGTATTATAGTTATAAAATAGAAAATTAAAAATTGTATCATATAGTATATATTATATTATGTATTATAGTAATATAAATAATAATAAATATAATAATGGAAATACTAACAGAAACAGAGCAAGTTAAGAGAGTTTGGTGGCTCATATAGTAATTGAACTCACAAGAGTCCCTCGTACGGTGAAATGGCAGTAAGGTGGAAATGTCATACTTGTATTGTACTTTTCATGTTCTGTTTTGCTGACTCTGATGATACTAATTTAGTCACTGTCTTCTAAAAATACAAAAGAACACATACAAAAAAGTAAAAATAACTAATATTGCATTACATTAAATCCCACAAAATTACGCAAAGAAAGAAATGATACTATATCCTCTATAACTTTACAGTTTTACCTACTGAAATAACCATTTTTTGTTTGTTTGTTTGTTTGTAATTTCTGATAATACCTCTTGTAGTGGCTGCAGCCTCATCATCTGAAGCTCTGGCTTTTCCACGATCTGTAAATTTATTAAGAAGTACAACTTAAGCCATAAATGGGGGCGCAGAGACAGTGCTCTACCTAACTATTCAAGTCATTGTTCCTCTGTCATGTGTGTGGGGGTTCTACACATACTTACCTACTTTCAACTGCTTGGCATTTGGGTTCCCTATATCTGGACCAATTCCTTCTTTTTCTTTCTTGACGCATAAAACAGGTGCCAAAACTCAGCCTATTGATCATTTCTGCTTGAGAAATCTTCCAGTTCTTTTCTCTGTCTATTGACTTCAGTGTGAGGAATAGTCTCCCGAAACACCTGCTTCTTTGCTGCCTTCAGTAAAAGCACACCGATTCTCTTTGTTCAAGGATTTTCTTGCAGTTTACTATGGGGCATGCTGAATTTTCAACCTAAATAAGAGAGAGGGTCTCTGAAAGAAAATTATATTTCTTAAAAATTGAGGTTTGCAGTGAGAATATGTGTGCCATGGTAAACAATGTGTATATGAAGAGAGGTAAAGAAAGAGTACTTTAAAGGAAAAATAGGGAGGATTACATAACTGTTTTGGGACAATTATCCATCCATGGCCACAAGGATCAATAGGAGTGACTCTACACTTTGGGAGGCCGAGGCGGGCAGATCACGAGGTCAGTATTTCAAGACCAGCCTGGCCAACATGGTGAAACCCCATCTCTACTAAAAATACAAAAATTAATGGGGCATGGTGGTGCAGGCCTGTAATCCCAGCAACTTGGGAAGCTGAGGCAGGAGAATTGCTTGAACTGGGACTTGGGAAGCAGAGGTTGCACTGAGCTGAGATCGCACCACTGCACTCCAGCCTGGGCTACAGAGTGAGACTCCGTCTCAAAAAGAGTGGCTGCAGTCCAAGGTCGGACAAGCAGTTGCTGGGCAGATGTCCTTATAGAAGTATTTGTGTGTGTGTGTGTAGGTTTGTGATAGCCTTTTTGCTAGGTTGTAATTTTTGCAGACTCTTTGTGCTAATTCTTATCACTCATTTATGCATGAGAAATCTCCTTTCATGGCATTCCCCAGCTCTAGTGTGTGTGTTTGTGTGTGTGTGTGCATGTGTGTGTGTATGTATCATAGGTGACTCTATTTTGATCCTGACAACTTTAATATTTCCTCTTTTAATCAAAATTTTTCCCCAAAAGCATCTCTAGCAAATCATCCTGTAGTTAGGTTTTAATTGTTCTTCAGTGCTGGGTTGAATCTGTCTCTGGTTGCTGGTCTGGTTCCATGCTGAAGAGAGTGAATGACAGCTAGAAGCAGTGTTGAAACCCTTTTAACCACCTTTGAGCAATAAAGGAGATTTGAAGGGAGTGGCTTTCAGACTAAGTCTACTTGGAGTTCATTGTTAAGTTCAATTTTGTTGCTCTCATCTCAAAGTGCTGTACCAGCATTATTCTGTTAAGAGTTGTACTTCAGCAAAAATTTAACAAGTAATAGATATAATGTTTAAAAAGGGAAGATACAAAGTAAAATTAATAGTAGTATTACAATCTTGGTTTGCAGATTGGTTTTGAGCCAAGTATTTAGGCTTACAGGCAACCAATTGAATAAATCCATTGAACATTATCCTGCCAAGTGAAAAAGATAGGCATTAAGAGAGGAAAGAGTCTCATTATGATATGGAATCTTATTTTGACATCTTGGGAAAAGCTGTCTGATTGTGAAGCTGTCAAGTTCTTGTACTGGTTTGCAGTTTGAATGTCTCTGGTTATGTCATTAAGCAGTTTGGTGAACGTTTTGTATGAGCCATACATAAGGCATAAGACTTGTCTCTTAAAATTTATCTAGCTTCAGCTAATAGGGCTTCAAAAACAGAGAAGCTTTCATTTTTAGTATTTTTATGAAATAAAGTTGGAAAGAGGAACCTAGAATAATTAAGGATTTGGTGTAGCCTACAGGCAGATAAAAAGAAATTGAAAATGATGCATAGAGCTACAGTCTAATAATAGGTATATTATAGTCTTTTAGGAACATAACTTTTTCTCTCTACATTGATCACATAGGAATCTCAGATTTAAAAACCTCAAGAGGTTTTTAAGAGGCCTCTAGAGGCTAGAAAGCCAAAGCAAAACAGACTTTAGAGTCTAGCCAGAGTCTTAAGGTTTCTGGGCATGCCAGGAATTGACAATTTTTATTCATTCACTGTAGGGTTATGAATTCTTGAAGTTAGACATTCAATGTTCATTCTCAGATATAACATTTTAATCAAAACCTTGGTAGTATTAACCAATGTTTCCAATTGTATCTTGTTATAAAGAATTCAGATTCTTATTAAACTTATGAAAATAATGATTTTGTCCCCCCCCCAAAAATAATACTCATGGATAGCTTTTGAATTTTGGAAGAATCAAGTAAGGAGAAAAAGCAAATGTTTCCAGCTTTGTTCATAAAAATGTGCTTTGCCAAACTGATGTAAACAATAGATAGTTTAAGAGAGAAAATTTCCCTAAATGTGAAAAACAGAACACTGAAGAACCAAGAATGTTTGAAATAAAAGTTATAAAAATATTATCTTCAGATGTTGTTTCACATCATATAATTAATTTTTAAATTTTGTTTGATCTTAATTTTCAGTTGCAGGAACCCATCAATTTCTTTCTTAGAGTTCTGGAAAATTTTTATTAAGTTCATAAATCTTAGAGTTATTAGAAACTTATATTTAAGTGTGCTTGTTAGAGTTTTCTCCATCAATCTGAGTGCAAATACTTTTACTGAAAAAGAAAAACAATAACTGTGGGTGACAGGGACTTAAAATAGCAGTGGTTAAAAATCTAATGGAAGTTTAATTAGCAATTGACAGGGGACTTTGGTTATTTTTTATGGATACAACATAATAACCAGAATTATTTCTGATGTCATATCAGATTTTTAAGAATTTCATACAATTTTGGAACATGTATATCAGTAACATACCCATAAATGTAACTGAAAGAAGATCTAGTATTATATCATTTGACAATACATACTTCTCATATAATTTACCAAATAATATGAATCATTTATTATCTACACAAATGAATACATACATCCTTTGAAGATCTTCAAGGGACCAACAAGAAAGTCTCAAAGCTAACTTTAGGTTAAAAAGACTTAATTTTGAATTTTGATATTGGGGAAGTCTATGGAAGATGTACTTTCAAGCACTATTAAGTGCTTAAAACACTTGATCAAAACAAGATCATAAGTCGTGGTGAAACAATAGTTACTCATTTAATCAGAGTTGTAATAAAAAAACTTCAAAAGCAATAAAGAAAGTTAAGTAGATGTAAAAAAACCTTAACTTTTTTAAAGCTCAATTTTCCTAAGTAATCAAAAATCTAATAAAGACAACAAAGAAAATCATTTGGATAAAAGACAAAATCTTTGTTTTTTTAAGCCAGTTGTTGTTTTATTGTTTTTCTCTTTTTTAAAACTTTTATTTCAGATTCAGAGGGTCCATGTGCAGGTTTTTTTCTGGGAATATTGTGAGATGATGGGGCTTGGGTTATGAATGATCGCATCATCCAGGTAGTGAGCATGATACCCAATAGTTAGTTAACTTTTGTGAGCATCCATCCTCTCCCCCTCTAGTATTGCCCAGTTCTATTGTTGTCATCTTTATGTCCATGAGTACCCAATGATTAGCTCCCACTTATAAGTGAGAATATGTGTCATTTGGTTTTCTGTTCCTGCATAATTTGCTTAGGATAATGGCCTTCACCTGCATCCATGTTGCAGCAAAGAAAATGATTTATTCTTTTTATGGCTGCACAGGAGTCCATGGTATATATGTACCATATTTTCTTTATCCAACCCACTATTGAGGTATACTTGGGTTAATTACATGTCTTTACTATTGTGAATAGTGCTGAAATAAATGTGTGAGTTCCTGTGTCTTTTTGGTAGAATGATTTCTTTTCTTCCGGATATATACCTATTAATGGGGTTGCTGGTTCCAGTGGTAGTTCTGTTTTAAGTTCTTTGAGGAATCTCCAGACTGGTTTCCACAGTGGCTGGAAGAAACAGTATACAAGCATTTCCTTCTCTCTGTAGCTTCTCCAGCATCTGTTTTTTTTTATTTTTTATTTTTTAATAATAACCATTCTGATTGGTGTGAGATGGTATTTCATTATGGTTTTGATTTGTACTTCTCTGATGATTAGTGATATGGAGCATTTTTTCATATGCTTGTGGCCACATGTATGTCTTCCTTTGAGAAGTGTCTGTTTATATCTTTTGTCCATTTAATGGGGTTATTTGTTTTTTCCTTGTTCAATTGTTTAAGTTCCTTACAGATTCTGGATATTAGATACTTATTGAATGCATAATTTGCAAATATATTTTCCTATTCTGTATGTTGTCTGATAGTTTCTTTTGCTGTGCAGAAGCTCCTAAGCTTAATCCACTTGTCAATTTTTATTTTTGTTGCAACTGCTTTTGAAGTTTTCTTCATGAAGTCTTACCAGGGCTGATGACCAGAATGGTATTTTGTAGGTTTTCTACTCAGGATTTTATTGTTTTAGGTTTTACATTTAAGTCTTTAATGCATCTTGAGTTGATTTTTATATATGGTGAAATGTAGCCGTTCAATTTTAATATTCTGCATATGGGTAGCCAGTTATCCCAGCACCATTTGAACAGGGAGTCTTTCCCCGTTGCTTGTTATTGTCAGCTCTGTTGAAGATCAGATAGTTGTAGGGTTGTGGCTTTATTTCTGGGTTCTCTAACCTGTTCTGTTGGTTATGTGTCTGTTTTAGTACCAGTACCATACTATTTTACTTATTACATTCTTGTACTATAGTTTGAACTTGGGTAGTGTGATGTCTCCAACTCTGTTCTTTTCTCTTAGGATTGCTTTGGCTGTTTGGTCTCTTGTTTTGGTTTCAAGTAAATTTTAGAATTTTTTTCTAATTCTTTGAAAAATGTCATTATGAGTTTGATAGGAATATCATTGAATCTATAATTTGCTTTGGGCAGTATGGTTCTTTTAACATTATTGATTCTTTCTATCCATAAGCATGAAATGTTTTTCCATTTATTTGTACCATCTCTGATTTCCTTGAGTAGTGTTTTGTATTTTTCATTGCCGAGATCTTTCACCTCCTTGATTAGCCGTATTCCTAGGCATTTTAGTCTCTTTGTGGCTGTTGTGAATGGGATTGTGTTCTTGATTTGACTCTCATCTTTGACAATATTGCTGTATAGAAATGGTACTGATTTTGTACATTGATTTTGTATCCTAAAACTTTGCTGAAGTTGCTTATCAAATCTTGGAGACTTTGGGTTTTCTGGGCATAGAATTATATCACCTATGAAGAGAGATAGTTTGAATTTATCTTCCTATTTTCATGCTTTTTATTTCTTTCTCTTGCCTCACTTTTCTGGCTAGAACTTCCAGTATTATGTTGAATAGGAGCGGTGACAGCAGACATCCTTATCTTATCCCAGTTCTCAAGGGGAACCTTTCCATCTTTTGCCTGTTCAATATGATATTGGCTGTGAATTTGTCATAGATAGCTTTTGTTATTTTGAGGTATGTACCTTCAATGCCAAGTTTGTTTAGAATTTTCAACATGAAGGGATGTTAAGTTTATTAAAAGTCTATTCTGTATCTATTTCAGATGATCATATGTTTTTTGTTTTCAGTTGTGTTTATGTAATGAATAACATGTATTGATTTGCACATGTTGAACCAACCTTGCACCCCAGGAATAAGGCCTACTTAATGTTGGTGGATTAGCTTTTTGATGTGCAGTTGGATTTGGTTTGCTAGTATTTTGTTGAGGATTTGTGCATTTATGTTCATAAGGGATATTGGCCTGAATTTTTTTTTGTGTGTGGTGTCTGCTAGGTTTTGGTATCAAAATGATTCTGGCCTCATAGAAGGAGTTAGAGAGGAGTCTCTCCCTTTAAATATTTTATAATTTTAATAGGACTGGTACCAGTTCTTCTGTATACATCTGGTAGAATTTGGCTGTCAATCGTTCTGGTCTGGGTTTTTTTTTTTTTTTTTTTTTTTTTT
>NW_012108630.1:446602-447831 GCF_000951045.1 Mandrillus leucophaeus
TTGTTGTTTTTGTGGTTGGTAGGCTGTTTATTACTGATTCAATTTCAGAATTTGTTATTGGTCTGTTCAGGTATTCAATTTCTTCCTGGTTTAATCTTAAGAGGTTGTATGTTTCCAGGAATTTATCTGTTTCTTCCAGGTTTTCTAGTTTGTGTGCATAAAAGTGTTCCTAATGGTCTCTGAGGGTGTTTTTTTGGTTGTTGTTGTTGTTTTTTGCGGGGGGATCAACGGTAATGCCCCCTTTGTCATTTCTGATTATGTTTATTTGGATCTTCTCCCTTTTTTTTCTTTATTACTCTCGTTATAAGTCTATAAATATTATTTATTCTTTAAAAATTAACTTTTGATCTCATTAACTTTATTCTTTAAAAATTAACTTTTGATCTCATTCTGATCTTTGAAATATCATGTTTTTTCTCATCTTCATTTCTCTAATTTTGATTATATCATTTATTCTGCTAGCTTTGGAATTGGTTTGTTCTTTTTATTCTGTTTCCTCTAGGTGTCATGTTAGGTTGTTAATTTAAGATCTTTTCAACTTTTTGATGTAGGCATTTAGCACTCTAAACTGTCCTCTTATCATTACTTTAGCAGTGTCTCAGAGATTCTGGTATGTTGTATCTTGTTTTCATTAGTTTCATTAGTTCTTGATTTCTGTCATAATTTCACTATTTACCCAAAAGTCAGTCAGGAGTACATTGTTTAATTTCCATATAACTGCATGGTTCTGAGAGATTTTTGTTATTGGTTTCTATTTTTATTGTCCTGTGGTTCAAGAGTGTGGTTGGTATGATTTTGAAAGTGTTTTTACTTTTTAGAGAATTGCTTTATGGCCGAGCATATGGTCAATTTTAGAGTATGTGTCATTTGTGCATGAGAAGAATATATATTCTGTTTTTGTTGAGTGGAGTGTTTTGTAGATGTCTTTAGGTGCATTTGGTCCAGTGTCAAGTTTAGGTCCTGAATATCTGTTAGTATTCTGTCTTGGTGATCTGTCTAAAATTGTAGTGGGGTGTTGAAATCTCCCAGTATTATTGTGTGGTTATTAGGGTCTTTTAATAAGTCTCTAAGAATTTGTTTTATGAATCTAGGTGCTCCAGTGTTGGGTGCATATATATTTAGGATAGCTTAGTCTTGTTGAATTCAACCCTTATCATTATGTAATGTCCTTCTTTGTTCTTTTTTACTGTTGTTAGTTTAAAATCTCCTTTATCCAATATAAAAATAGC
>NW_012108630.1:449341-452096 GCF_000951045.1 Mandrillus leucophaeus
CATTTTCATGATATTGATTCTTCCTATCTAAGAGCATGGAATGTTTTTCCATCTCTTTGTGTCTGCTTTGATTTCCTTGAGCAGCGATTTGTAGTTCTCCTTGAAATCCTTCACTTTCCATGTTAGTTGTATTCCTAAGTATTTTAATCTCTTTGTGGCAATTGTGAATGGACGTTCGTTCATGATTTGGGTGTCTGCTTGTCTGTTGTTGGTGTGTACGAATGCTTATGATTTCTGCACATTGATTTAGTATCCTGGTACTTTGCTAAAGTTGCTTGTTAGCTTAAGAAGCTTTTGGGCTGAGATGATAGGGTTTTCTAGAGATGGAATTATGTCATCTACAAACAAAGACAATTTGACTTCCTCTCTTCCTATTTGAATATCCTTTATTTCTTTCTCTTGCCTGATTGCCCTGGCCAGAACTTCCAACACTACATTAAATAAGAGTGATGAGAGAGGAAATCCTTGTCTTGCGCCAGTTTTCAAGGAAAATGCTTCCAGCTTTTGCCCATTTAGTATGATATTGGCTGTGGGCTTGTCATAAATGGATCTTATTATTTTGAGGTATATTGCTTCGATACCTAGTTTGTTGAGAGTTTTTAACATGAAGGGATGTTGAATTTTATCAAAGGACTTTTCTGTGTCTATTGAGATAATCATGTGTTTTTTGTCTTCAGTTTTGTTATGTGACAAATTACATTTATTGATTTACATATGTTGAACCAGCCTTGCATCCCAGGGATGAAGCCAACTTGATCGTGGTGGATAAGCATTGTGATGTGCTGCTGGATTTGGTTTGCCAGTATTTTATTGAGGATTTTTGCATCAATGTCCATCAGGGATATTAGCCTGAAGTTTTCTATTTTTGTTGCATCTCTGCCAGGTTTTTGTATCAGGATGATGCTGGCCTCATAAAATGAGCTAAGGAGGAGTCCCTCCTTTTCAATAGTTTGGAATAGTTTCAGAAGAAATGGTACCAGCTCCTCTTTGTACCTCTGGTAGAATTCAGCTGTAAATCCATCTGGACCTGGGATTTTTTTTGGTTGGTAGGCTATTTGTTACTGCTTCTATTTCAGAACTTGTTATTGGTCTATTCAGGGATTCAACTTTTTCCTGGTTCAGTCTTGGGAGGGTGTATGTGTCCAGGAATTTATCCATTTTTTTCTAGATTTTCCAGTTTATTTGCATAGAGGTGTTTATAGTGTCTTCTGATGGTTATTTGTATTTCTGTGGGGTCAGTGGTGATATCCCCCTTATTGTTTCTGATTGTGTTCGTTTGAATCTTCTCTCTTTTTTTCTTTATTAGTTTTGCTAGCAGTCTATTTTATTGATTTTTTTCAAAACACCAGTCCCTGGATTCATAGATTTTTTTGAAGGGTTTTCCTTATATCTATCTCTGTCAGTTCCACTCTGATCTTGGTTATTGCTTGTCTTCTGTTAACTCTGGAGTTTGTTTTCTCTTGGTTTTCTAGTTCTTTTAGTTGTGATACTAGGGTGTTGATTTGAGATCTTTCTAGCTTTTTGAAGTGGGCATTTAGTGCTATAAATTTCCTGCTTAACACTGCTTTAGTTGCATCCCAGAGATTCTGACATGTTGTCTCTTTGTTCTCAAAGTTGGTTTCAAATAACTTTTTGATTTCTGCCTTAATTTCATTATTTACCCAGCAGTCGTCCAGGAACAGGTTGTTCAATTTCCATGTAGTTGTGTGATTTTGAGTGGGCTTCTAAATCTTGAGTTCTAATTTAATTGTGCTGTGGCCTGAGAGACTGTTTGTTATGATTTCAGTTCTTTTGCATTTGCTGAGGAGTGTTTTACTTCCAATTATGTGATCAATTTTAAAGTAAGTATCATGTGGCACCAAAAAAAAATGCATATTCTCTTGTTTTGGGGTGGAGAGTTTTGTAGATCTCTATCAGGTCCACTTGGTCCAGAACTGACTTTGAGTCTTAGATATCTTTGTTAATTTTCTGTCTCTAATACTGACAGTAGGGTATTAAACTCTCTCACTATTATTGTATGGGGGTCTAAGTCTCTTTGCAGGTCTCTAAGAACTTGCTTTATGGATCTGTGTGCCCCTGTATTGGGTGCATATATATTTAGGATAGTTAGCTCTTCTTGTTGAATTGAACCCTTTAACATTTTGTAATGCTCTTCTTTGTCTTTTTTGACCTTTGTTGGTCTATTTTGTCAGAAACTAGCATTGCAATCCCTGCTTTTTTCTGCTTTCCATTTGCTTGGTAAATTTTCCTTAATCCCTTTATTTTCTTCCCTTTATTTTGAGTCTATGTGTGTCTTTGCACATGAGATGTGTCTCTTGAATACAGCACACTAATGGGTCTTGTCTTTGTATTCAACTTGCCATTCTGTGTCTTTTAATTGGGGGCATTTAGCCCATTTACATTTAAGGTTAATATTGTTATGTGTGAATTTGATCCTGTTATCATGATGCTGGCTGGTTAATTTTGCAGACTTGTTAATGTAGTTGTTTCATAGTGTCATTGGTCTATACTTCAGTATGTTTTGTAGTGGCTAGTAATGTTTTTTTCTATCCGTGTTTAGTGTTTACTTCAGGAGCTCTTGTAAGACAGGCCTGGTGCTGACAAAATCCCTCAGCATTTGCTTATCTGAAAAATATGTTACTTCTCTTTTGCTTATAAAACTTAGTTTAGTTGTATATGAAATTCTAGGTTTGAACTTCATTTTTTAAAGAATGTTGAATATTGGTCCCTAGTCTCTTCTGGCTTGTGGGGTTTC
>NW_012108630.1:452146-455132 GCF_000951045.1 Mandrillus leucophaeus
AGTTTTCTATTTTTGTTGCATCTCTGCCAGGTTTTTGTATCAGGATGATGCTGGCCTCATAAAATGAGCTAAGGAGGAGTCCCTCCTTTTCAATAGTTTGGAATAGTTTCAGAAGAAATGGTACCAGCTCCTCTTTGTACCTCTGGTAGAATTCAGCTGTAAATCCATCTGGACCTGGGATTTTTTTTGGTTGGTAAGCTATTTGTTACTGCTTCTATTTCAGAATTTGTTATTGGTCTATTCAGGGATTCAACTTTTTCCTGGTTCAGTCTTGGGAGGGTGTATGTGTCCAGGAATTTATCCATTTTTTTCTAGATTTTCCAGTTTATTTGCATAGAGGTGTTTATAGTGTCTTCTGATGGTTATTTGTATTTCTGTGGGGTCAGTGGTAATATCCCCCTTATTGTTTCTGATTGTGTTCGTTTGAATCTTCTCTCTTTTTTTCTTTATTAGTTTTGCTAGCAGTCTATTTTATTGATTTTTTTCAAAACACCAGTCCCTGGATTCATAGATTTTTTTGAAGGGTTTTCCTTATATCTATCTCTGTCAGTTCCACTCTGATCTTGGTTATTGCTTGTCTTCTGTTAACTCTGGAGTTTGTTTTCTCTTGGTTTTCTAGTTCTTTTAGTTGTGATACTAGGGTGTTGATTTGAGATCTTTCTAGCTTTTTGAAGTGGGCATTTAGTGCTATAAATTTCCTGCTTAACACTGCTTTAGTTGCATCCCAGAGATTCTGACATGTTGTCTCTTTGTTCTCAAAGTTGGTTTCAAATAACTTTTTGATTTCTGCCTTAATTTCATTATTTACCCAGCAGTCGTCCAGGAACAGGTTGTTCAATTTCCATGTAGTTGTGTGATTTTGAGTGGGCTTCTAAATCTTGAGTTCTAATTTAATTGTGCTGTGGCCTGAGAGACTGTTTGTTATGATTTCAGTTCTTTTGCATTTGCTGAGGAGTGTTTTACTTCCAATTATGTGATCAATTTTAAAGTAAGTATCATGTGGCACCAAAAAAAAATGCATATTCTCTTGTTTTGGGGTGGAGAGTTTTGTAGATCTCTATCAGGTCCACTTGGTCCAGAACTGACTTTGAGTCTTAGATATCTTTGTTAATTTTCTGTCTCTAATACTGACAGTAGGGTATTAAACTCTCTCACTATTATTGTATGGGGGTCTAAGTCTCTTTGCAGGTCTCTAAGAACTTGCTTTATGGATCTGTGTGCCCCTGTATTGGGTGCATATATATTTAGGATAGTTAGCTCTTCTTGTTGAATTGAACCCTTTAACATTTTGTAATGCTCTTCTTTGTCTTTTTTGACCTTTGTTGGTCTATTTTGTCAGAAACTAGCATTGCAATCCCTGCTTTTTTCTGCTTTCCATTTGCTTGGTAAATTTTCCTTAATCCCTTTATTTTCTTCCCTTTATTTTGAGTCTATGTGTGTCTTTGCACATGAGATGTGTCTCTTGAATACAGCACACTAATGGGTCTTGTCTTTGTATTCAACTTGCCATTCTGTGTCTTTTAATTGGGGGCATTTAGCCCATTTACATTTAAGGTTAATATTGTTATGTGTGAATTTGATCCTGTTATCATGATGCTGGCTGGTTAATTTTGCAGACTTGTTAATGTAGTTGTTTCATAGTGTCATTGGTCTATACTTCAGTATGTTTTGTAGTGGCTAGTAATGTTTTTTTCTATCCGTGTTTAGTGTTTACTTCAGGAGCTCTTGTAAGACAGGCCTGGTGCTGACAAAATCCCTCAGCATTTGCTTATCTGAAAAATATGTTACTTCTCTTTTGCTTATAAAACTTAGTTTAGTTGTATATGAAATTCTAGGTTTGAACTTCATTTTTTAAAGAATGTTGAATATTGGTCCCTAGTCTCTTCTGGCTTGTGGGGTTTCCGCTGAGAGGTCTGCTGTGGTAGACCTTTTTGTGGAGCATCTTACTGGGGTTCTCTGGATTTCCTGAATTTGAATATTGACCTGTTTTGCTAGGTTGGGGAAGTTCTCCTGAATGATGTCCTGAAATGTGTTTTCCAACTTTTTTGCATTCTCCCCATCTCTTTCAGGTACTCCAGTTGGTCATAGGTTCGGTCTTTTAGCATAGCCCCATAGTTCTTGGAGATTTTGTTCATAACTTTTCATTCTTTTTTCTCTAATCTTGTCTGCCTGCCTTATTTCAGCAAGATTGTCTTCAAGCTCTGATATTCTCTCTTCCACTTGGTTGATTCAGCTATTGATACTTGTGTTTGTATCACAAAGTTACCCTGCTGTGTTTTTCAGCTCCATTAAGTCATTTATGTTCCTCCTGAAAGTGGTTATTCTAGTTAATAGCTCCTGTAATCTTTTGTCATGATTCTTAGCTTCTTTACATTGGATTAGAACATAATACTTTAGCTCAGTGAAATTTATTGTTACCTACTTTCTGAAGCCACTTCTGTCAGTTCATCCATTTCAGCTTCAGCCCTATTTAGTGCCCTTGCTGTAGAAGTGTTGTGATAATTTGGAGGAAAAGAGGCATTCTGGCTTTTGGGATTTTCAGCATTTTTGCACTGTTTCTTTCTTATCTTTGTCGATTCATCTACCTTTGATCTTTGAGGCTGGCTGTTGACCTTTGGATTTCTGTGAGGTCACAGAAATCCAAAGTGAGATTTTTATGGGGTCTTTTTTGTTGATGTGGTTGTCGTTGTTTCTTTCTGTTTGTTTTTCTTCTAACAGGCCCCTCTTCTGCAAGTCTGCTGCAGTTTGCCGGGGGTTCATTCCAGACCCTGTTCACCTGGGTATCATGAGTGGAAACTGCAGAACAGCAAACATTGCCATCTGCTTCTTCTGCAGAAGCTTATCCCAGAAGGGCACAGACCTGATGCCAGCTGGAGCTCTCCTGTATGAGGTATCTGTCCACCCCTGTTGGGAGGTCTCACCCAGTCAGGAGGCATGGGATCAGGGACCCACTTGAGGAGGCAGTCTGTCCTTTAGCAGAGCTGGT
>NW_012108630.1:458137-458873 GCF_000951045.1 Mandrillus leucophaeus
CTACTAGGCACATAATTAATTTGACATTAGAGATATACTGAATATCAATACTATTCATTAGGATTTTCTATGTATATAATCATATAGTCTCATAATACATTTGTGTTTCCTTCTTTTCAACCTTTATTACTTTGCTTCTTTTTAACAACCTTACTTCTTCAGCAGGACCTGCATATGATATTAATAGGTTTCTTTGCAGATACCTATTGTAAGATTGATTTAGTTACTCTGTAGTTATAGTTTGCTAAGAGATTTTTTAAAATCCTGAATTGATGTTAAATTTTGTTAACGTTTTCTGCATACACTGAGATGTTCATAAGATACCACTAATCAACACCACTAAATGTATTAACATAGTGTATCCGGGATACCTTATTTGCATGACTATAAAGGCTAGTTTTGGTAAGATAATAGAACCAACATAGACACTAATCATATCTACAAGCAATATATTGTTGTTTTATAATTTGCATGCAAGCAATCTTATCAAGGGTGTGAGCAGAAAAATTCCTGGAGGAACTAATCAGAATACGGGAGTATAAGATCACTTATCTTACACTCCATGACAATTGCTGCCACTGAAATATGCACAGTGTGCTCTCTCTTTTCTGTTCTCCTTCTGGAAGGTCTGGTTTTTGGAATTTGCTCTCATGAGGGATTTCTTATTGGATTCAATCTAGAGCAATGGCCTAGGAAGCTACCAGGGAGAAAGCATTTGATATATTTTTAAAAAGGC
>NW_012108630.1:464027-491049 GCF_000951045.1 Mandrillus leucophaeus
CAGCCATTTTGCTGTGCTGTGGGGAATTCCACCCAATCCAAACCTCCCAGTCTCCTTAGCACTGTCAGATGAAAAACGGTGACTAGAGCCACAGTAATGGTGGTCACCCCTCCTCCTGGGAACTTGGACATCCCAGGAAGACTCCAGATTGCTGTGCTGGCAGTGAGAATTTCAAGCCAGTGGTTCTTAGCTTGTTGGGCTCCGTGGGGGTGGGACCCACTTAGCGAGACTGCTTGGCTCCCTGGCTTCAGCCCCCTTTCCACGGGAGTGGATAGTTCTCTTGTCTCGCTGGAGTTTCAGGTGCCACTGCAGTATGTAAAAACTCCTACAGCTCAGTGTCTGCCTGAATAGCCACCTGGTTTTGTGCTTGAGACCTAGGGCCCTGGTAGGGTAGGCTCATGAGGGAATCTCCTGATCCGTGGATTGCAAAAATCTGTGGAAAAAGCATAGTAACCCTGGTGGGCATCACAGTCCTTCACTGCTTCCCTTGGTTTGAGGAGAGGTCCCCCCATCTATGCACTTTAGTTCTGTGTGCCTAGTTTAATGTTTTGTTTGATCTGCATGCTTGGGTTAATATGTTTGTGAATACTCTGATTTTGGTTTGGTTATGTGCATCTATAAATGGTTTGGCTCTTATTAATTGTTTCTGAAAATAGTCCAAGAGCAAAAATAAACATTCTAAATGTTAGGCACAATATGGCTAATTAAAAGCCACTAGGGCAGTTACCACCATCTAAAATAACCCAAACTTCTGATATTTTCTGGCAGGATTTATACGATTTTCTCTGTTCTTGAGTGGTTAATAAAAAATAAATGAGATTCTCAAACATTAACACCTGCCAAGTTTTCCAAAACTCCAGTTGGCTACATGTTATGGCCCATTCTCATAATCATTTTTTAACTGATGTGAAAATTACATCAAGGAAAAATCAGAGAGCTCAAATGTCATTATTCAAACTTGGTTAGCTTATTAGAAAACTGCAAACAAACCACAGAGTTTAAGAAGTAGAACCTTGTAAGTTATCTTTCTTAATTTTTTAAATAGGGACAGGGTATCAGGCTGTAGTGCGGTAGTGCGATTATAGCGTGAAGTAGAGAGGACCATATATTGTACCCTACCCAAGTCTTGTCACATCTCAGATTTAGTTTTTATTATCCCATCTGACTAGTAAATAGCCATGGGGACAATTGACTTACCTATGACAATAACAGCAGAGGCTGACCAGTAAGTTGTGGCTCATGGAAAATAGAACCATCATGCATACTAATTAATTGTGAATTTAATTGTAAAATGTAAATGTTTTCTAAGTCCCATATTAAGTCTTGGATTTCACAAGACTATAAACTCTTTGAGGTCAGGAACTAATTGTGATGGTAGGTATGCAACATAATACTCAACATATGTTTTATTCCCAAATTAATATTCTTCTTTTATTCATAGATACACATAATGGTCAAATATAATGTGTAATTTATTGATGAATATGGTAATTGGTAAAATGCATTGGAAATGAATGGATATTATTCTTGCTACTAGGCACATAATTAATTTGACATTAGAGATATACTGAATATCAATACTATTCATTAGGATTTTCTATGTATATAATCATATAGTCTCATAATACATTTGTGTTTCCTTCTTTTCAACCTTTATTACTTTGCTTCTTTTTAACAACCTTACTTCTTCAGCAGGACCTGCATATGATATTAATAGGTTTCTTTGCAGATACCTGTTGTAAGATTGATTTAGTTACTCTGTAGTTATAGTTTGCTAAGAGATTTTTTAAAATCCTGAATTGATGTTAAATTTTGTTAACGTTTTCTGCATACACTGAGATGTTCATAAGATACCACTAATCAACACCACTAAATTTATTAACATAGTGTATCCGGGATACCTTATTTGCATGACTATAAAGGCTAGTTTTGGTAAGATAATAGAACCAACATAGACACTAATCATATCTACAAGCAATATATTGTTGTTTTATAATTTGCATGCAAGCAATCTTATCAAGGGTGTGAGCAGAAAAATTCCTGGAGGAACTAATCAGAATACGGGAGTATAAGATCACTTATCTTACACTCCATGACAATTGCTGCCACTGAAATATGCACAGTGTGCTCTCTCTTTTCTGTTCTCCTTCTGGAAGGTCTGGTTTTTGGAATTTGCTCTCATGAGGGATTTCTTATTGGATTCAATCTAGAGCAATGGCCTAGGAAGCTACCAGGGAGAAAGCATTTGATATATTTTTAAAAAGGCCCCAAGTCTTTATCCCCCCAAGACATTGCTATTTACTATGGTCTGAATGTTCGTTCCCCCAAATTTATATGTTGAAATCCTAATCCCCAAGGTGATGATATTAGGACGGGGGGGAGGGGTGTGCTGTGGGAGGTGATTAGGTCATGGGTACATAGCTTTTATGAATGGGATCAATGCCCTCATAAGAGAGGTCTGAGAGAGACCTCTCACCCTTTTAACCAGGTGAAGACACAGTAAGAAGATGCTGTGTGTGTTAGTCTATTTTCACATTGCTATAAAGAACTACCTGAGACTGGGTAATTTATAAACAGAAGAGGTTTGACTCACATTTCTGCATGGCTGGGGAAGCCTCAGGAAACTTACAATCATGGCAGAAGGTGAAGGGGAAGCAGGCACCTTCTTCACAAGGCAGCAGGAGAGAGAGTGAGTGATGGGGGAGCTGCTAAACACTTTTAAACAATCAGATCATGTGAGAACTCACAATCACGAGAACAGCATGGGAAACTGCCCCCATGATCCAGTCACCTCCCACCAGGTCTCTCTCTTGACGTAGGATAACAATTTGAGATGAGATTTTGGGGGGACAGAGAGCCAAACCATATCACTGTGTATGAGCCACAAATTCAGCCTTCACCAAACACTGAATCTGCTGGCAACAGAAGGCTTTATGCTTCATAGCCTCCAGAACTTTGAGAAATAAAATTGTGTTATTTATAAGCCACTTAGTTTATGGTACTTTGTTATAGCAGCCCAAATGGCCTAAGGCATTAATGGACCATCATAGGCACTCACCTAAGGGCTTTTACCTCTACCCTAAAGGAATATGCGTGTCAAGGAGAATGAATGTGTATAAATAACAACATTTGGTCCACAAAAATCAAATTATTCTATTTTGGAGATTTGTTTGTTATGGTAGGATAATCTTGTAATAAATGTAAGTAATTTGAGAAGGCTACCTTTGATCGGTTTTCTGTTTATTACAAGGAAATCAGTAGAGTAAATGCAAAAATCAGTAGCTCACTGTAGATCTTAGACACCTACTACTTTGGTAAAAGTAAATAAATGTTGCTATTAGGATAGCTTCTGTTTCTTTTTGATTATTTCAACTGCTCAGGAAGTTGTATGTTCTTGTGTAACCCTTTGCCACAGTTCCTCCCCTTCAGTGCCTGTAGTAAGAATCATCCATCCTGAACTTTTTGACTTTTTCTTTGTCTGTTTCCTATTTTTAATAAAATGTATTTACTTGGTTTCCTATTTATATGCATTCCTGTAAAATGACAGAAGACAATCAGATAACCAAAGCTGCTTTATTTATAGCTAGAAAAATCTTAACATAGGCTCTTTATGTACCTAAATGTTACAAAAGAAAATAATGAAAATATCATAAACCCTAGGAGGTAGCTAATTCTGTTAATATAATAATTCATGTATAAATAGTGCATAATGTGTGAACCAGGCTTTTAAAATTAGAATTAGTCTAATGATGGTTCAACTTCCTCATCTGTGAAACCAGCATAATGATAATATCTCTCCTGTAAGTTTGCCATAGCAATACAATGAGACGACACATAAAACGCTTTTCTAGTGTTGTGCCATGGTAAATACTGAGTAAACATTAGTTGGATTATAATTATTTCTAGACATTTAGCAGTTTAAGAATATGTAGATTGAAGTAAAGGGATCAGAGTGTAAACCTTTTTTGAGGTTAAAACATAAGGAGAAAAATACTAATTCCTAAAAGTAAACTTTTACAGGAGTGGTTTTTTCATCCTTTGTAGTTAGTACTACCCCTTTGGGCAGTATATAATGTGTTGTATTACATGTTTCAAGAGTGCTTTATAGCATCCATTGGTCATATTTCATTAACAAAGGTATAGTTTTACAAAAAGAAACTCTTAACTTGAGAGAACATGAGAGGCAAGGTCATAAAGAAGAGCAGGGTCCCCCATAAATCAATTAAGGGTGATAGCTGGGCAAACGGGAACCAGAGGGGAGAGAGAGTGATGGTCTCTGCAATGCAGGCTAAAACACCTCCAAGAACTGAGTAATACACATTTCAACATTCTCAAATAGTACATACTAATTTTTATAAATGTCATCTTGATGAATGCCTTTGTTACAAAACAAAAATCCCTAGACTGTCATGATGAAGGTACGAAACACAGGGAATTGATAAAGTGCAAATCCACATGGGGTAGATAGACACATAATCATACTAAGACCATACAATATGACTAAGATGCTTTGACAGCTTGGAGAAAGATACCAAGTTTTGCTTGGGGGCTTTGGCAAGGACTGCTTGGAGGAGGTGACACTGCATCAGATTGTAAAGCCTAAGTAGAAGTCATGGAGTAGTAAATTGGGGGCTCTGGGAAAATTTATGTTTACTAAACTTGGCCTACATGTTGTTTTGCGGTATTGTGGTCAGTGTTTCATGAATATTGCCTTACTTGAACCCTGTGATCATCATATGGCTGGATATCTTATCCCGATTTTACTGGTTTTGAAATTAATGGTCATAAATAACAAAGGCTCAAGTTTACACAGTTTGATAGAGGCAGATGTGACCTCTGAATCAATGGTTGCATGACTGCATGTTTCTTCTACTTCAAAACACTGCTCTGAGAAAATTCTAGGAAAAGAGCCTAGAGTAGTAAAGTTATGTCATTTTGGAAAAAATGGCAAACTGAAGAATGAGTAAGTAGGTCAGTGTCACTAAAGCATGTAGTTTTAGGAAAGGAAGAAGGTGCTGCAAAGAAATGAAGTTGAAAGATTTTCTCATATTCCATTTTCTGAAAGTCTTGTTCTTTAATTTCAGGATTTATATTCACTCGCACCTACTCACTTATTCAACCAACGCCTTCTCTTTTCATACGCACCATCCACACATCATATCATCAAGCTACAATCCCGTGTTTATAGGTTTATTCTCTTTTTTCTCTTTTATTCTTACTATCATCTTTGTCTTTAAGAAAGAATTATCCTAGTCATAGAGGTTTTTATCCCAATATTTAGAATAAAAAGTATAGGCATTCTGTTTCCCAGACTCCATCTTATAATGTTGAACTTAAGAATGAACCTTAAATTAACCAATTGTAACTGATCTGTAGGCATTCATGTCTCTTAGAAGCCAGCTTTTAAAATTTGATTTACATTTCTGTTGAAAAGAATTCTGGTCAAAATAAATTAAAGCCCAAACTTTCTAGTTCAAAATTCATTGGCCTATTTTTCAGCAGTGGTGTTCCATTTCACATAAAGATGGTTTGGGTGGCTCTAGTCCTGATCTAGGCTGGTTATTGAAAGTCCCATGACATCGTTTTAAAAAGAACTGGAAGTGTCAAACCTAGAGTTTTGGTTACATTCCAGGTTAGATCATTAGGTTCAGCCTCTTAAATCCTCTCTGTGGCTTCTGATGGTATTCTGGCTTGTTTTCTGAGACTTCTCCTTGATGGTTGAGAAGCTCTCTTCAATAGTCAAGTGCACGCATATACTTGTCTTTGGTACGAAGATCCAAGTGAGCAGGTCTATAGATTAGGGAGAGTCCCACAAAATTCTCTTATTGTAGTAAGAGAGGAGTCTCTGGGAATCCTTTTGTTCTGGCAATCTATTGCTATGTAACAAATCACCCCAAAACTTAGTGGTTTCAGATAATGACAGAGTTTATTTTACTTGAGTTTCTACAATCTATGTGAGGTTCGTGTAGACAAATATTTCTGCTCTACTTGGCATCAATTGTATTATTCCAAAAGTTGGGGACTGGAATCATCTGTGGTCCAATCACTTGCATGTCTGGCAGATGATGCTAGCTGTTGGCTGGGACCTCTGGTGGAGCCTTTGGTCAAAACATCTCGACATGGCCTTTCTGTTTGGCCACTTGGGTTTCTCACAGCTTGGCTGTTGTGTTTTATGTGTGATTATCCTGAGAGGGAGTCAAGTTGAAACTGAATCATCTTTTTTTCTAACTTAGCCTTGGGAATTATGCGAACACAACTTCCGCAACATTCTGTTCATTTGGAGTCATTATGTCCCGTCCATATTCGGGGAAAGGGAATTACACGTTACCTTTTGAAAGACACCATGTCAAAACACTTGTGGATATATTTTAAAACACTGCATTTACTTTCTCGTCTCTACTTAAAATGAGAAAATGGAGCATCAGAGAGTGGCAGAGCTGTGATTAGATCTCAGGCTGTCTAACTTTGAATTGATTTTTTTTTCTCAATGTTAAATGTATTTGTGAACATTTTAAATTTCTTTTATGATAAAGAACTTACACTATTTTGTCGAATTAGGCATTGTCAAATCATGTGCTATAGGCCAAATCTGTACTGTTTGTTTTTGTGAGTAAAGTTTTATTGTGACACAGCCATCTTTTAAAATTTCTATATTTTCTATGGCTGCTTGTTATTCAATATTGCAAGCAGAATAGTTGCAATAAAGACTTTATGGGCTACAAATCCTAAAATATTTACTATTAGTCACTTTATAGAAAATACAGGCCAACCCCTGCTTTAGATTGTCAATCTATTGTACACATGATTTCTGAGCTTGAGGAGATGGGCCACTGGCCTAATGCTAACGGAACAGCAGGGTGCTAGACTGATTTCCATCAGTCTAAAACTACTAACCTTTGGTCCCAGAGACCAAAACGTCTGGATAGTTGGACTAAATATACCAAGTTGTATAAAATGAAGAAGAAGTTTATAAAAACCACATTTGTTTTGGCAGTCAGGGTTCAATCAGAGTAGAAGAACCAGCAGGGATTATCCACAGAGACTTGACCTTTTGCAATTTTGGGAGGCGATTCAATAATAATATGGGAGGCTCTTTTCTTCTCTATCAGCCTGAAGTCATCACAGCAGGCATTTAAGAAGGAAACCACGGACAAAGTGGAACCTGACAGTCTGAGCTAGAACCCAGGAGGAAAAACTGGGACTTTCTGGATGAGTTGGCTTATGAAGATGAACTGGAACCCATGTCCACCTCTTACTAAGAAGTAACCCTTGATAACATGGGTGTCCTGTAGAAGGCAGTCCCCTTTTTTATTCACCTGGCCCAAGAGATGCTGAAGAAGGAGCTACAGCAGGAACAGGGGATTATACAGGAATGAAACTGAATGTTGCCACCAAGGTAAGTTGGCAGGTAGAACTTGACTGTGTAGTTACTGTATCTCATACCCAGCTCCAGCCTCTGGAGTATAAAAATAATCCAATGCGACTTCACTTCTGTCTTCTAAATCTCACACCAGGTGCCTCTTGAGGCCCATACTCACAAGAATCATGTGGGGAAGATAATATGAGAAATGGAGATCATCCAATTGACAAAATACACATCTGCCACATCATGAAAATATTGCTATATACAGGGAGCTCCATGTCTTATTGAATAGTGTTCCACAGACATCTCAGAGTCTATACATACTCACCAAACTGACCCTGATCTTCTATATCATGACCCTGATCTTCTATATCCCATGCTTGATGATAGTGCCACATTAACTCAGTTGTCCAGGCCAGGGACCTGGTAATATTTGAAGAGTTTTCCTTGTTCTCCAGCCAGTTGTCTCAAGTGCCAATTCTACCTCTTAAGTGTGTATCAAATTGATTCCTTCCTTGCTACTGCTCCTACTTTAGCCATTGCCACTCCCCATGAGATTACTGCGTTGACATAATGGGGCTTTCCTGGTTACTAATCTTAAACTCCTTCAGTCAACTTCCCCACTACTCTCTGAGTAGAAAGTCTAAAATACAGATATCATGACCTCCCCCCAACCACCACCCTGAAAGTCATTTTATGTCTCCTTATATTATTGAACACAATATCTCAATTCAACATGGTATACAAAGCCATCCATAATTTGAACAACATCCTCTCTCTCCATTCTCTCACATTTAGATTATGTCCTGGCCCACGCTATCCTTTCATAAGTCTACCAACACTCCACATTCTTTCACATCCCCATAGTTTGAATGTGCTGTTTAATCTGTCTTCTCCAAGCATTTGTACTTCCTGCCAAACACACATACTTTCTTCTCCAGAATAACTCATATTCATTCTTGAAGACTTGATTCAAGTTTTTTCTCCTCTAGGTGCCTTCTACAAACTTTCTTTCCTCTGCTCCAATTTGGGAAGTGCTGTTCCCTCTATACTCTCGTCAACCATAGCAGCCTAGCCTACGTCTGTTATAGATTTGTCATACCTTGTTGTAATTAACTGTAGGTTTATTAATGATGATAGTAATGATAATTATGGTATCTGTAGGTAATTGAATATAAACCTCTGTGTTAAAGTTGTACCAGAAAGCCATGCTTGGAGTCCAAAGCTTCAAGGTGGCTCTTCTTATCAGAGACTCGGGAGACTTGGACAGGAAGGATATTTTTTGGCAAAGCTAACTGGCAGTCCCCATGGGCTGTTTCTCGTTTGGACGACGCCCTTGCATGAGAGTTTGGTGCTTGATTGGATCACACCTTTTGGTGCTGGCCCTGTCATCAGACTATGGGAGGATCACAGATAGCACCCCAATCCTGCCATTCAACACTGCCCCATTGTCCTCAAATACAAGCTTATCGCCTGTACTTGGATATGTTCTTTCTTCAAAGACCCCTTGGTCCATTACATGCGCTGACTGCCAGTGGGCCTACCTTCCTTCTGGGCACCATAAACAATATCATTTAATTCTTAAAGCAAACCCATTAAGTGGGTAGCTTTATCATCTCTATTTTAAATGTGAAAACTGGTCAGAGTTGACATAATTTGCCTACAGTTATATGCCTAAGAAGAGAGGCTCAAACTTGACTTTTAACTCCGTGTCATTAGTGCCTCAAACAGAGTCTGGCTAATAGGAGGCACTCATTAAATATTTACAAAGTTTTGGTTAAATAGGAGGAATAAGTTTTTTAAATCAATTGCACAGCATGGTGACAATAGTTAATGTAATGTATATTTCAAAATTGCTATGAGAGTGGATTTTAAATATTCATAGCACATGCAAACACCATAAGTATGTGAGGTTATGGATATGTTAATTAGTTTGATTTAATCATTCTATAATGTACACATACATCAAAACATCACATTGTACCCTATACATATATATAATTATTTTTCGTCAATTAAAAAACTTCAAAAAGATTAATGAATGAACAAGTCAGTGAATGTTAATTTCAATCTTTTAACATGGTCCTTAGGTTTTAATACCTTAAATCAGAAAAAAGGCCTTCAAGCTGGTAATACTAGTCTTTATAAAAACCTGGTGGGAGGCCTATTTTTGGCAGGCAGACCATTCAACTATCTTGGATTACACCATACAGAGTGTGCACTCTGAGTTCATATGAAGAGCCACCCTTCCAGGAACTGAGACTTTTGTTCTCAAAACATCCCAAACACTGATGATTACTGCCAGTTCTGGCTGCATTACAATGTCATTACTTAATCCAAATGTCCAAACCATAGCCACATTTTATGGTGAATGAATAATAAAATGATTGATATTTTAGATATTACCAAAATATAAATTGCATTAAAAATTTAAGAACACAAAACTATATTAACAATTGAAAAAGGTAAAAGTACAAGTTAGGAAAATGAAATAAAACATATCTTAAACATAGTGTTAGGAAGATGTTATAAGAGAAAGAATGGGAAATCAGTTTTCATCCATTAGAATGGCTAAACTCAAAAAGAAGGTATGCTGCACACATTGATTATTCTTTTCTGCCACCTAGCACCCAAACTCTCTCTGTACAGTTTGATGAACTCATACCTTATGAGTTTTGGTGGGAGGCACAGACTGCCTCCTACCACAAAAGTTGAAAACTTTTAGATGCTACATTTTGCAGTTTCCTATGTAGTATGATTTAGACTCCTTCAAGTAATATGAGAAACAGACATGGTACCTTTGATGGAAAAGCAAACTTTTTTCCTACTCTCTATTCTCAACACTACACTTCACTCTGATCACCAAAATTGGTGTGAGTTTTTCCCGGACACCAGCTTGGAGTCCTCTAATTCACCCAGCTATCTACTTGGAATTAGTGTCTGATTTCATAGGTCGAAGGCTCAGTTCCTCAAGACTCCCCCCAACTTCAGATGCCAATCACATGCTCCAGGCTTTGGCCTGTGCTTCTGAACAACCAACTATAAATTGGGGTTTCCATGACCTCCTTCTTGAGTTCAATTAATTTGCTATAGTGGTTCACATAACTCAGGGAAACATTTTATTTACATTTATCCATTTTTTAATAAAAAATACTACAAAGCAAACAGATGATCCACTAGGTGGAAGAAATGCATAGGCAAATGTATGTGGAAAGAGGTACAGAGCTTCCATGCCTCTCTGGGTACATCATCCTCCAGGAACTACCACTTATTCAGCAGTCTAGAAGCTCTCTGCACCGTGATCTTTAGTTTTTTATGGATGCTTTAGTACATAGGCATGATTAGTTAGATCACTGGCTGTTAGTGGTCAACTCTACCTTTTGCCTTTCTCACCTCTCCAGAGATTGGGGGCTGAGATGGAAAGTTCCAACACTCTAATCACATGATTTGTTCTTCTAGCAGCCAACCAACCCCAATCATGAAGCTATGCAGGTACCCACCAAGAGTCACCTCATTAGAACAGAGGATGCTTCTATTGCCTAAGAAATTCCAAGGGATTTAGAAGTTCTTTGTCAGACACTCTTAGCACTCAGGAAATCATAAAGGTCTTAGGAGCTCTGTGCCAAAACTGGGCTCAAAGACCAAATATTAGAGCAAAAGATTGTCTTAGCATCCCTATCTATGAAGGTATTAGGAGCTCTGTCTCAGGAACCAGGTGCAGATACAAAATATATATTTCACAATATCACAGTAAGAAATTCTCAGCCAGGCACAGTGGCTCATGCCTGTAATCCCAGCACTTTGGAAGGCTGAGGCAGGCAGATCACCTGAGATCAGGAGTTTGAGACCAGCCTGGTCAACATGGCGAAAACCCATCTCTACTAAAAATACAAAAATTGGCTGGGCATGGTGGTGCATGCCTGTAATCCCAGCTACTTGGGAGGCTGAGGCAGGAGAATAGGTTGCAGTGAGCCAAGATTGCACCATTGCACTCCAGCCTGGGCAACAGAGCAAGACTCGGTCTCAAAAAAAAAAAAAAAAAAAAAAGAAAAAAAATTCTCGAGGCGGTTAGTTGCTGCAAGTTTAATTTGTTTGGTGCAGAATTGGTAGCAGTGTCAGTTTGTATTTTCCATGATTTTGAAATGGTCTCGTTTGTTTTGTCATTGTGTTAATTTATTAAAAATTGAGAAAATAAAGGCTGGGCACAGTGGCTCATGCCTGTAGTCCCAGCACCTTGGGAGGCTGAGGTGGGCAGATCACGAGGTCAAGAGATCGAGACCATCCTGGCAAACATGTTGAAACCCTAAAAATTCAAAAATTAGCTGGGTGTGGTGGTGTGCACCTGTAGTCACAGCTACTTGGGAGCCTGAGGCAGGAGAATCGCTTGAACTGGGGAGGCGGAGGTTGCAGTGAGCTGAGATTGCACCACTGCACTCCAGCCTGGTGACAGAATGAGATTTTGTATAAAAAAAAAAAAAAAAATTGAAAAAATAATACTTGTATATGTTCCTGGGGTATGTGGTGATGTTTCCATACATATAGTACATAGTGATCAGATCAGGGTAATTAGCATATTCATCATCTCAAACGTGTATTTTCTGATCACTTTTATGCCATGGCTTGACTATTGTTCAGACTCTTTGTCCCTAAATCTGGTTCTTCAGCCTCCCTAATGATTCTGTGAGCTACTGATCATCCTTTAACAGCCTTTTTATGATTAAGTCACCCAGGATAGTCTCTGCTGCTTACATCTTCACAGGAAGAAGAGATCTCTAGACATGGAGCAGCCGTCTTGTGGATATGAGGGAAGAGCCAAATCGACTCCAAATCGGTTAACACAGAGAACTAAAACTATGGAGCTACTGAATGAACCATCTATGGAATTGCCTGTATGTGGACATTCAGATGGACATACCAGATAAAATTCTGGACTGGTAAGAGTGTGGGGAAATTGTCAGTCTTAAGCAGTGCTGATAAGAGGTGTGAATTGGTAAAACAATTTGAAAAGTAAATTGCTAGATTTTATAAAATTTAAAAAAATATATATTCTCTGACCCAGTATTATCTATTTTGGGAATCTGTTTTACAGATTAAAAAAGCACTAGATTGTCGTGTACGAAATACATATATGTCATATACAGTTATATATATAAGCCATATATATTCATATACATGATTATGTGTCGATTAAAATACCTGAAGGGATGGTCAATATAAAGAGTATCATCCAATTTTTAAAGAAGACAGGAATAAAAACCCCTCTATGCTTTTTTTGGGGATCTATTTGTATGGAGTAGGTAAACACACGGAAAGATAAATATCAAACTGTGGCCCTTGGTTACTTCAAGGGCATGAGTTTATAACAAGAAAGTGGAAGCAGATAACATTAAAGTTTTCCTTATATGACTCAGTATTATTTGAGTCATTTCAATAAGTATGCATTATTTTTTACATAAAAAAACATGCGGAGTGGAAAAGCTTTTTCTGAACACTATCATTATGTCACGCTAATAAGTGAGTTTTAGGAAGCAGCATAGTCCAGTGGTTATGAACACAAGATTGGAGTAACTTCTGGATTTAAATACTGGACTTTTACTAATGGTGGAGCTTGAGCAGAATACTTTCTCTTTAAGTATGGCTGTCCTCATTTACAAATGGAGATGGTGATATCTGTTCGTCCCCTGCCTTCTACTGCCTGCTGTAGGACAATTTCCCACTCCTTTCAGCAATCCTTCATTGAAGAGAGGGGCCACAAAGGCAAGGGAATGTTAGCTAATGGGCACTATAGCAATTTTCTAAAGACTTTATTTCTTTTGGAGCAATTTTAGGTTCACAGAAAAACTAAGAGGCAGGTGCAGAGATTTCCCATATACTTCCTGGCTGACATGCGTAGTCTCCTGCATTATCAACATCCTCCACCAGAGTGATACATTTGTTACAATTGGTAAACCTGTATCAACACATCACAATCACCCAAAGTCCATAGTTAATATTAGGGTTTACTCTTGGTGTTGTGCATTCTATGAATTTGGGCAATTGTGTAGAGACATGTATCTATTATCATAGTATCACACAAAACATTTCCACTGCTTTAAAAACTCTGTGTCTGCCTATCAACCCTCCCAAACCATCATAGTAACCTATTTCATGAGAGGCCTACAGCCTATTACCTTGCTGTGTGGAAGGAAAACTCTCTTGACATAGAACAGCAGTTCTCTTCTCTTAGTTGGCCTTGGAGTAAGTGCAGAGAATTTAGCAAATTTAGATGCTTGAAATCTGAACTTGTTATGACCCTGAAAAAAAATCACACAAGAAAAGCACACAAGACTGCCATTCCTTGTGCTAGCAGTTTTCTTCATTTGCTGCATATCCATGAGGAATGGAGAAGTGTCTTTCTTTTTGCCTCTGTCTGAGGAATGTATACACCATACCTTATTTAGTTCAAGTATTTGATTTAATTCATAGGTATAACCTCATAAAGACAGTTTTTAATCCACCCTACCTAAGCCTAAAATATGTATCCAATACAGCGTCCATTAGGATTCTAGTGCTGCTGTAACAAAATGCCACAAACTGGGTAGCTTAAACAACAGAAATGTATCGCCTCACAGTTCTGGAGGCTCAGAGTCCAAGATGAAGGTGCCAGCAGGGTTGCTTTCTTCTGAAGGCTCTGAGGGAGAATGTTTCTTGCCTCTCTCTGCTTCTGGTGATTTTCTGTCAATCTTTGGTGTTCCCTGGCTTGTAGACACATCAGTGTAATTTCTACCTTCATCTTCACATGGTGTTCTCCTTATGCGTGTGCCTGTGTCCACATTTCCCCTTTACAGACACCAGTCATATTGGATTAGAAACCCAGCTCACTCAAGTATGACCTTATCTTGACTAATTACATCCTCAGCAACCCTTACTCCAAACAATGTCACGTTGTGAGGCACTACAGGACAGGATCCCAGCATATGACTTCTTGGGAGACACCATTCAGCCCACAACAGTGTGTTAAAAAGAATCAAAGAAATAATGTACATAAGTTGTTTAGCGCAATGCAAACTATTTGGTAGATGTTATTAGCATTTTATACAGTCAGTCCCAACATTTTGTCCCTTGACATTTAGCTGTTTCACTCATTTAATCTGATAAAGAACTGTTCTTTCCTTCTACTATGTTGACTTAATCATCTGATGATATTTCGCCACATCAAGCATACTTCTTCAGGGATCATGAGAATCTATGTTGGAATGTTGTTTTAAGTTGTGGACCTCAGCCAGGCATTATTTCATCAAAAGACTCATGTTGGTGGCTATAAAGATGGAAAAAATAGATACTGAGAAATCCAAAAGTGGGGAGGGTGGAAAGGGGGACAAGAATTAAAAAACTACCTATTGGATACTATGTTCACTATTTGGGTGATGGGTTCTCTAGAAGCCTAAATCCCTGTATTATGCAATACACCCATGTAACAAGTCTGCATATGTACCCTATGAATTTATAATTTAAAAATAGATAAATAAATAAATAAGATTTCTTTTTTACACACACACACAGAAGAGGCTCAAGTTGGGACTGACATGTCAGCAAGACATAGTGTCTTCTCAATCTTAGCCAGCCCCAGATGTAGCATTCAAATAAAAACAAAAACATGTCTTTGTTCCTGCGTTAGTTCACTTAGGATTGTGGTATTGAGCATACACGGACATGTACATGGGAACAATAGGCACTGTGGACCACTAGACAGGGGAGGGAGCAAGGGGGATGTGGGTTGAAAAAACTACCCATTGGGTACTATGCTCACTGTGTGGTTGCAATATACCCATTTAACAAACCTGCACGTGTACTCCCTGTGTCTACAATAAAAGTTGAAATTAAAAAATAATAATAATAACATGTCTTTAACTTCCCCAATTTTAAACCTTGGAACTGTTAGCAGAATTTGTCAGAGGATCTCACAGTTTCAAGAATAGAAAGAGTTCAAATGACATAGGATTTCATTTCAAGTTCAGAGTTCAGCTTGAATCTACCACTGTGGACCACTCTTAGAAACTGGAGCCCTAGGAACATGAGTTCCTTGTGAATCAATGAATACTCATTGTATTGATACTCAGCCAACTTAACACATGGTCTTTAAGGATGACCTTCCTAAGATCTTCTGTTAAACATAGGTCTTTTTCAAAGTGATTTATTTCTTCATTGACCTTTTATACATCACACTGGAGAAGAATATACAAGTGACTCAGATGCATTAGTAACCACAATGGAAATAAAACTTTCTCTTAAAAATGATATTGTAAACATTCATTTAGAAGATCAGCAATCTAAAATGGTATTTCTGTTGGAAGTGGTTTTCTGTGAAATCGTAACTGCTTTCTCCACCATTCCTTTTTCCATTTACTATCAGTATGTCAATATTATTTTGAAACTTTAGTCTACTGGACTACACTATAAATCCAAGTTTTCATTTTCCCTCACATTAACTTTTCTTCATCTCCCTTTTTAGCTATTAGTCATCATTGTCGATGCCAAAGTCCTTAGCACGTAGAGTTCAATTAGCTTGACAAAGTATATTAGTTATGAAACAATTTGCACTTTATTTGCTGGCTATTGTTTTCAAACCAATCGGTTTAACTAAGTAACTTACATGAGTAAATAGGAAATAATGACTAGCAAATAACTGAAGCTCAGTGTATAGTTCTTTTGAAGTAGGCAAGTATATTTTGGCTGTTGGACATTGAGTCCTCAGCAACTCTAGGCTCGCCATTCCTAAGCTTTTCTATTCTATCAACTTTCCTTAATTTCACATTAGCCATTCATGTGTGTGATTATACCTTGAAATTTCTCACCACTGGATCTGATTCTCTTAGGAAACTGAAAGCCAGAATTTTCCTACTTTAACAAAGGGACCTTTTGTTTCTATCACTCCAATTATCTTGGTCCTTTTTGCCTGTCCTTCAACCCTCACCATAATTGTCAAGTTCTTAACTCTGCTGTGTTCTCCAGATCTAATATCTTTTGGTGGTTTTATGAAATTTATGGTAGATTTGTCATGACACCTTGACAATCTCAATCTCTGAACCAATGTAATTAAACAAATTTTCCTATTCCTTGGCTTCTAAGTAGGCTGGAGAAAAATCTATACCAATGCTTTTCTGATTTACTGTAAAGAATCATCAGAAGACAAACATAGTTTAATTTCAGGATTTAATAGTCACTGTTCTATGGATACTTCACCAACATTATAAATGAGTGCTCTGGTTATTTGTAATACCTGTTCATAACATTTTCTATATGAACATTCTTGCAGCCATAGTCTTTAATGGAGAATTTGCACCTTCAGTTACTCATTTTCCCATATTTGCAGCAGCCCCAAGAGTGAGTAAAATGTTGGCTCTGCCCAGAGTCACTACCTTGAATCAACTCTGTGCAGTTATTGGATGAAAGTCTATCCAAGCCCAAGTCTTAGTTAGGTTCCTCATTTTAATAAGGGGATGTCAGTATCCCTGCAGGCCTATTTGATTATCAAAGCATGATAATCCACTAGCTATTCCCTACATGCCATGTATAACCTTCAGGTTTTAGCCAGAGAATATAACTTAAAATGCTTTGCCATGTAATTTTTATCAAAAACTCAGTTTGAATAATGTTATTCAGGGATAACTTACTAAAGAATTTGTAATCTACGTGTTTTTGAGTGTATTTTAAATTCCATGCCTAGAGCATGCCAAATTAAACCACATTTTTGTTTGCTTATACAATTATTAAATATTTTTATAAAATTTATGTGTTAGAACTGTGCCTTTGGATTTATTTAGGGAGGTCACTTGCAATGTTACTCACTCTACCACTTGGTGCCCTTTTCATGAGGACCCATGGAAGAAATTTCGATTAGGTTTCTGTACTTGGAAAAAGTTTTTCTGAAGGAATGTCAGTTTCCTTCTCTGCTTTGTTAACTATTAATAGCATGCTTATATTGTAAGTGTAGGACAGCTATATAGAATTTTATATTATGCAGTTTGGGATATAACTTTCACCTTGGGCATTATTTCACCTGCACTTATTTTCTCCTTGCCTCAATTTTCTCATCCTAATTTTTATACTATATATTCTTAAAATGTTGGTAAAAATCCTTTATAAAATTTAAGCAGAGACTAAATTTATAACTCAACAAGTAATGCACAAAAAGAATGACCTCTATCAATGTTTTTAGGAAAGACATATAGTTATAGTGTCTTTTAAAATGAGGCTATTCTGTTGGCCTTAAATGGCTAGTGGTCCCCAGCAGAGAGCCAGCAAGAAAGCCAGGTGTTAGTCCTACAGAAGTAAGTAATCAAATTCTGCCAACAACTCATGAGTGTGGAAGATGATCAGTAGTCTTGGAAAAGATGATAGTCCCCTCTGACTCCTTGATTTCAACCTGGTGAGACCCTAATAAGCACAGGATTCAGCTAACTTGTGCCAAGACTTCTGACCCATAGATATTATAAGTGAGGATTAAGCTCTGACATTTTATCTTGGCCATATTCTTACCCAAGAGGTCTAGGGAGTTCATGCCCTGCAAAACATAAATTCTCATTAGATGAGTTTTATTTGACCCTATATATCGTGACTTACTTTTCAATCTGACTCTGGCATAACATTACGAGACAAGAAAAAAATATTTAGCACCAAAATGTATTTCCTTGCCATACCTTGAAATTGCCCTGCAAAGTCTCTTGTGGGAAAAATCCACATTCTATAAAGAATCCCCTCCCCGCTTTGTTTTCCTTCCTTTCTTTGCAGATCCAGGAGATAATCAGCTAAGAGCCAGGCACTCTTTTAGGTCTGATAAGAAACATTTACAACTTGCTCTCTCTCTGAAGTCTGCTGAGAGCTTCCTCTGCACAATAAAACTTGGTCTCCACAATCCTTTATCATAACCTGGACATTCTTTTCCATTGATCCGAGATCTTCAGATAAACTCAACCAATTGTCAACCAGAAAATGTTTAAATGTACCTATAGCCTGGAAACCCCTGCTTTGAGTTGTCCTGACTTTCTGAACCAAACCAATGTCTTTATTCGATTTTGTCTCATGCCTCCCTAAATGTATTCAATTGACGTCTCATGCCTCCCCAAAATATATAAAACCAAGGTGCACCCCAACTACCCTGGGCACATGTTCTCAGGACCTCCTGAGGGTTGTGTCTTGGGCCATGGACACTCATATTTGGCAAAGAATACATCTCTTCAAATATTTTACAGAGTTTGACTGTTTTTATCAACACAAGATAATAAATTTGTATTGTTTTGAGTTGCTAAGTTTGAGGTAATTTGTTATTATATAACAATGGGAAATTGATGAAGAACAAAACAACCCAAGTATACCAACATCATGATAAAGCCTAGTAAAGATATTGAACTTGAAAAGAAAAAATGTTGTTTGGACATTCAGCCTAACAGACAAAGTAATTAATAATGCAAATAAAATCAAGTCGTAGTTAAACTTGCTTATGTCAATGATTCTGTTCTTATAAGACCTGCCTGCCCTCAAGAGAAATTATTTTCCAGATCTCAACACATTGGTGTTTTGTCAGCACCTGATTGACCTGGGGAGAGCAGAATGCCTAACTCCAGCCTGTGGTGTTTTGTTATGGCAGGCTGAGCAGACTAATACAGACTTTAATATATAGACTAAAAGTAAAGGGATGGAGAAAGATATCCCTAGTCAAAACAAAGAAAGTAGGTATGTTAATCTAAGACAGTGCTGACTTCAAAGCAAGGAAAATTATTAGGGATCAAGAGGGTCAGTTCTTCTAGAAGGCATAATAATTCTTTATGTTCACATGCCTAAAAATAGAGTGTCAATATATGTGAGACAAAAGCATAGAACGGAAATAAGAAATAGATAGATCCACTATTATAGTTGGAGACTTCAAGACTCCTCTATCATAAATGAACAGACCCAGTGACAGGTAATCAGTAAGGACATACTTGAACTCAACACCACCATTAGTCAACTGGATATATTATAAATGACATCTATAGAATACTTTATCTAACAACTGCAGAATACACATTCTTCTGAAGCTCACATGGAACATTCAAAAGATATAACACAGTTTGAGCCATAAACCACACCTCAACAAATTTAAAAGAATAGAAATTATACAATGTGTGCTCTCAGAACCCAATGGAATTAATCTAGAAATTAATAACAGAAAGATATCTGAAAAATCTCAAAATACTTGGAAATTAAATGACGCACTTCTAAATAATGCACAGATGAAAGATTAAGTCTTAGGATAAATTTTAAAATATCTTGAACTAAATGAAAATGAAGATGTAACTTATCAAAATTTGTGAGATGCAGTGAAAGCAGTGATTATGGGGAAGTTTATAGCATTGCACACATATTTTAGAAGAGAAGAAAGATCAAAGATCAATAATCTAAGCTTCCACTTTCAAAATAGAAAAAGAAGAGCAAATTAAATTCAAAGTAAGCAGAAGAAAACAAATAATAAAAATTAGAGCAGAAATCAATAAAATTGAAAACAGTTAATGAATAAAAATCAACAAAACTAAAAGCTGGTTCTTTGAAAAAAATCAGTATAATTGAGGAACTTCCAGCAAGGCTAAGAAAAAAAATAAAAGAAAGCACAAATTACTAATATTAGAAATAAAAGAGAGATTATTATTACAGATTCCATGGACATAAAAAAGAAAACAGAATACCAGCAATAATTCTATGCACATACATTTGATAACCTAGATGAAATGGACCAATTCCTCCAAAGACATAATCTTTTTTAAAAATAAATTTTATTGTGTATACTTAAGGTATGGCACATAATGTTTATAAATATATGTGTAAATATATAGAACTAAACATATATAGTAAATATACATATTTACCATACATATTCACTATAGTATAGCATGGCATCTCTCTTGCTCCCTCTCATGCAATGTGACACGCCTGCTTCCTCTGTGCCTTCCACCATGAGTTGAAGCTCCCTGAAGCCCCACCAGCAGCAAATGCTGGTGCTATGCTGCTTGCACAGCCTACAGAACCATGAACCAAATAAACCTGTTTTCTTTATAAATTACCCAGCCTCAAGTATTCCTTTATGCAAAACAGACTAACACACTTCCAAAGCAGAAACCATCAGGCCCAGATGGATTCACTGGGCAATTCTACCAAACATTTCAGCAAGAAATTATACCAGTTCTTTACAATCACTTTCAGAAGATCAAAGCAGAGGGAAGACTTCCTAATTCATTCTGTTGAGTCCAGCATTACTCTAATACCAAAGCCAGACAGAGACATTGTATTGAAAGGAAAACCCTACAGACCATTATCTCTCGTTAACATAGATGCAAAATTCCTTGACAAATTATATCCAGTTACACGTTATGACAAAGAATTATTCACTAAAACCATGTGGGATTTATACTACTTATGCAAGGCTTGCGATGCAAGGCTTTTTTAGAAAATCAGTTAATATATTCTAGTACATCAACAGACTAAAGAACCAAAATCACATGATCATGTCACTAGATGCAGGAAAAGCATTTCACAAAATACAAAAGCAATTAATGAAAAATCATCAAACTAGGAATAGAAAAAGGAACTTCCTTAACTTGATAAAGAATATCTACAAAAACTCTATGGCTAGCCTTTTACTTAATGGTGAGAAAACAGAAACTTTCCCACTGAGAATAGGAACAAAAGAAGGATGTTCCCTTTCAATCTCTTACTGGAAGTCCTAGCTTATATAGTAAGATTTAAAAAAAAAAAGTGATATAAAAGGTATACAAGTAAGGAAGGAAGAAATAAAACTGTCTTTGTTCTCAGAGGACATAATTGTCTATGAAGACAATCTGAAAAAATTGACATAAATCTGGATCTAATAAATATATATGGCAAGTTTGCAGATTAATATATAAAATCCAATCACTTTCTTAATATACAATGAACAAGTGGATATTAAATTATAAACACAACAAAATTTACATTACTAGCCACTCCAAAGTGAAATACTTCAAGTGTAAATTTAACAAAATATGTTCAAGATCTATGTGAGGAAAACTACAAAACTCCGATTAAAAAAATCAAAGAAAAATTAGATAAATGAAGAGATAGCCCATGTTTGTGGATAGGAAGACTCAATATTTTCAAGATGTCAGTTCTTCCCAACTTGATCTATAGATTCAATGCAATGCCAGTGAAAACCTCAGCAAGTTACTTTTTAGATATTGACAAAATTATTCCAAAGTATATATAGAGAAGCAAAAGACCCAGAATGGCAAATACAATATTGAAAGCGAAGAATAAAGTCAGAAGACTGACACTACCTAACTTGAAAACTTACTATAAAGCTACAGTAATAAAAACAGTGTGGTACTAGCAAAAGAATAGACAAATAGATTAATAGAATGGAATAGAGACCCTAGAAACAGACCTACATAAATATAGCCAACTGATCTTCGACAAAGGAACAAAGTGAATCAATGAAACCAAAATAGTCTTTTCAGCAAATGGTGCTGGAACAGCTGGACATCTATATGCAAAAAGAGGAATCTAGGCACAGACCCTGCACTGTTTATGAAACTTAACAAAAAATGAGTGACAGACATAAATGTAAAACTAAAAACTATAAAATTCCTAGAAGATAATGTAAGAGAATATCCAAATGACCTTGGGTTTGGTGATGACTTTTTAGATACACAGCAAAGACAAGATCCATGAAAAATATAATTGATTGACTGGAGCTTATTAAAATCAAAATTTTCTTCTGTGTGAAAGACAATGTCAAGAGAATGAAGAGGCAAGCCACAGATAGAAATATTTGCAAAAGACATGCCTGATAAAGGAGTGTTATCCAAAATATACAAAGAACAAACTCAAAAATAGGAAAATAATAACCCACAACCAATTAAAAATGAGCAAAAATCTTGTACAGATACCCCATCAAAGAAGATATACAGATGGCAAATAAGAATGAAAAAATGGAGGTTGAGGCAGGAGAATCACTTGAACCCAGGAGGCAGAGGTTGCAGTGAGCTGAGATTGTGCCACTGCACTCCAGCCTGGGAGACAGAGCAAGGCTGTGTCTAAAAAAAAAAAAAAAGAAAGAAAGAAAAGAAAAAAATGGGTCAACATTATTTTTCATTAGAGAATGGTAAATTAAAAAAAAAAAAAAAAGATACCCCTAATGGCTAAAATCCAAAACACTGATAATACAAAATGCTGGTGAGGTTGAGGAACAACAGGAACCCTCATTTATTGCTTGTGGGATGTGAAATGGTATTGCCATTTGGAAAACAGCTTAACAGTTTCTTATAAAACTAAATATAATCTTATAATCCAGCAATCACTCCCTGGTATTTACTGAAATATGTAAAAATCTTATTCTACACAAAAATCTGCCCATAGATGGTTATAGCAATCTTATTCGTAATTGCTAAAACTTGAATGCAACGGAGATGTCCTTCAGTAGGAGAAAGAATAAACAAACTGTGGTATATCCATAATGGAATATTATTCAGTGCTAAACAGAAATGAGCTGACAAACCATGAAAAGAAGTGGAGAAAATTTAAGGGCATATTATTAAATGAAAGAAATCTACATGAAGATGTTACATACTGTATGATTCCAACTATATGACATTTTGGAAAAGGAAGGATAGTGGCAGGGTGGGTGGGGGGAGATGGGGATGGTTAATGGGTACAAAAAGTAGTCAGAACGAATGAATCAGACCTACTATTTGGTAGCAAAACAGGGTGACTATAGTCAATAATAATTGTATATTTTAAAATAAAGAGTGTAATTGGATTGTAGCTCAAAGGATAAGTGTTTGAGGGGATGGATACCCCATTCTCTATAATGTGCTTATTTCACATTGCATGCCTGTATCAAAACGTCTCATGTGTCCCTACTATGTACCCACAAAATTTTTTAAAAAATCAATATTTTCCAGGGGTTATAGGAGAAGGAGGGATGAATAAGTAGAACACAGGATTTTTAGGGGCATTGAAACTGTTCTGTATGCTATTATAATGGTGGATACATTTTGTTAAACATTTGCAAAACTCCATAGAATGTATAATAAGAGTGAGCCCTGATGTAAACTATGGAGTGTGGTGATGATGATGTGTCAGTGGAGGTTCACTGATTGTAACAAGTGGACCACTCTGGTGTGGAATGTTGACAGTGGGGGAGGCTATGCACATGGGACAGAGGGTATATGGGAACTCTGTACTTTCTTCCCAACTTTTCTGTGAATGTTAAACTTATGTCAAAAAATAAAGTCTATCTTTAAAAAGTCAACCAAACTAGAAAACATAAAAGTAATTTTTTTTTACTTTTAGCAAAGAAGACCAAACTAGAAAACATAAAAGTAATTATTTTTATCTGTCTATTATATGTCTCTCTTTCATTATCCCTATTCTGTCAAGTTTTCAATTTCTCTGCTTCTAGTTGAGAAAAACCTAGCACATCCTTATGACATTAGGAAGGGTCCACTACTGGTGTAATAAGGAGAGTTCTGGAGTGGGGAAGGAAAGAGAAGGATGTGAAATTCAGCAATAAACTTTTCAGTATATTGGTCAAAAATTTCCCAGTGGTTTTCCTTGGGAATTCCTGTGCACTTACTCTTCCTTCCTCCAGTCTATTTCCCTTTCACACTACATTCTCATTTTAAATAAAGGGGGAAAATAAAGGATGTCTTTTAGTTTTGTGTTGAAAAGTAACCCTTTTATATTTATCTTTTCACTGCTGAGTCTCTCAGCCTTAGAAGGTTTGAGAGACCCAGACTGCCTTGAGCCTGTTAGAGCTCTCATGCTGATCTTGTGTGTTTTACTTCCATTATATGTTATTCCATATGCATATTGCATTGAGATGTGTAAACCTTGCTTACTGCATTGACCTTGCATGATGTATATAAAATGTGGTTGATTGATTTGGTCAATTGATTTGCTTCTGTAAAATACTGAATTTCCTGACCTCATGAAACAAAAATTTTTAGAAGTTATAATTTTATTTTCCTCATGGTTTTGAAATGCAGATGCTGAAGGGATAACAAGCATCTGTAACATTCATTACAGTTTGTGCAGTTGCTTATTTGAAAGGCAGGTGCTGAACTTTATCTTCTTAGTTTTTTTTTCAAGCAGAAACTTGCAAGACAAAATGATTCTACTAGAAACTGTCAGTTCCTGTATTAAGAGGAGAATCCAGTGACATAATTAAAGAGGATAAGGAAAGGAAACCACTACCAAATATTTCTGCACTTAAGAGATAATTTATCTCATAATGGGATAAATATATAAGTCTATCAGCTCTTCCTTCACCTCACAGACTTCATTACTCATCTTATACCCATCCTATGTTCTTGCATGTGAACTATTTCAAGATTGCCCCCAACAGTCTTGCTCTTTGCTGTTCCCTGTTGGAGACTCCCCCACAAACTCCCAACTTAGGTTCAATCCATTTTTCCCATTCAATTTGAATGTAGAATTCTCCTACAACCACTCAATAACGCTTGTGAACAGGGTGTGAACTGTTGTAGTAGGATCTGCAAACATGGCTGCCAGTTTGCCCCATGTCTGCAGCTCTATGCCACTTCAATCGCAAGAAGAAGACTCTTCCGAGTCTGCTTCCCTTCCTACTGAATCTGGGCTGACCCTGTGTCTTGATTTGACTAGTAGAATATACAGAAAGTTAAAACCTGTGATTCCAGATGTAGATTTTAAGAACCTTGAAGCTTCCATTGTTGAACTCTTGCGACCCAGTACTAAAGAAGCTTGAGCTCCATTGACTCCCAGATTTTTTAGTCACACCGAATGAGTCACTAGATATGAGCATAAATCTGTCTTAGTAGCTCAGCCCTGATCAAGCATCTTATTGAATGCAGCTTTAGGAGTCAATATCATGCAGCCAATATCAGGAAGAGAAAACAAGTCATGTAGATGAGCCCAGCCAATCTACAGAATCATTAAAAAATCATTGCTATTTTAAGCCACTAAGTTTTGGGATTTCTTTTGTGTAGCAATAGGTAACTAATACAATTACCAAATCTAAACACTATTCTACTTTCAGATACCTCCCTTACAGGAGGGGAAATAAAGTATGGCTAATGTATTTGTTAGAAATAATGGAGCCCTTCTCTAGTTTCTTCTGATTATTTCTGTATACACTTGTCAAAGAAAAACAGTGCTGGGCCCTTGTTAAAGGTGGCAAGACAATTTAATTAGACTTACCGTAGTAAGTAAGAGAGTCTCCAGTATAGACTGAGCCCCTGAGCTCAACACCAACTAAGACAAAGATAACTGAGGTTTTTAAGGGGAGAACAGATAGGAAACAGAAAAGAACTTAAGGGGAAATAAAAAAGGAAACAAAAATGGACTAGGGAGTCATGTGGAAGTGGAAAAACTACAGAAAGGGGTAGGTGGAGAATTACTGCAAATGGTTTGGCAAGCTGGGTAGAGACAATGTATTTTTTATGGTTTGGAAGTGCTGTACGTTCTTGGGTGAAGATTCAGTACAAGGCTGGGGTCACTGTTAGGGACACGGCTTCAACCCATGACAGGTGGAAGTCAAGCTAAAGTTTGGTCAAGTCTCTGAGCGTAGTGTCTGGGGAAGTCTTTTGTGCCATATGGGACTTTATGTTTTCACCCTTCTTGCAGGTGACCTCAAGTCCTTCTTCATGGATGAGACAGAGCATAAACTCTCAGCTTCCATTCCAATACATTCTTCACTGGGGCCAAAGAGGCGTTGCCCTATTTAGATTTTCTACATATTTTAAGGTTTTCAGGTTTGCAGCTCCCATGATTGACTCTTGGGATCCAGCACCATGTGAAGAAGTGTGAGCTCAGAGAACCCTTAGATGTTTCAGTCACAATGGATAAAGCAACAGATGTAAGAATGAAACTATCTTAAAATTTCAGAAACCATCAAATACTCTGTTGAATGCAGTTGTGGGAGTGAGGCCAGCCAATATCATAAAGGTCTGGTTCTAGTTTTACTTACCTATCGTCTATCAAAGGAGTTAGCAAAATATGCCTATGGGCCAAATCCAGCCTGCCTCCCTCCTCTTTTTGTAAATAAAGTTTTATTGAAGCATAGCCATGACCATTTGTTTCATGTGTCATCTATGGCTTGCTTCATATTGCAATGACAGAGTTGAGTGGTGACAACGGAGACTAAATGACTTACAGTACCTAAAATATTTACTAGCTGGCCTTTTATAGAAAAATTTTGGTGAAATTTGCTTGTGAATAAATGAGTTAAAAGTTTCTTTAAAAGGATAAATCACATTATGAATAAAGTATAGTGAATTATTTAGGGTAACTCTAGCTTCTATAAACCCCAATATTTTTATAATTTAAACAAAACTAAAGTTTCTGTGTTGTTCACATAACAGTTAACAGGTTAGAAAAGCAGTCCCTCCCCACACAGTAATTCAGGAAACCTGGTAAATGGAAATTCTTCAACATGCAGTTTCTGAGTAACCCTGGATGAGAAATAATGTGCCCAGGAAGAAGAGTAGAACATGATATGTGGTGAACAGGTAGCAGATCCTGCCACAAATAGTTTTATTACCACTGGTATAATTTTATTAACAATCATCCTCTTCATGCAAATAATTGTTCTAGTTAGTTTATTAAGCTACCACTTATTCACATGAATTA